>NC_071627.1:3665000-3840000 GCF_014839835.1 Dryobates pubescens
GTGAGGATCTGGGATTCTCTGGTGTAAGGCAGTCAGCCCTGGCAAGCTGGTGAGAGCTGGCAGCTGTGCAGCTGTTCCCTCCTGCCCCCTCACCCTGAGCAGCCATGGTGTGGGTGAGAGAAGGCTGAAGCCTTGTTCCTATGGCTCTGCCCCCTCAGAGCAGCTTTCTGAGGCTCCCTGCAAGCTCAGGAAGAGGTTTCTGTGCTTTGGGGCCATTCCTGGGCCTTATGGAACTGGAAGGAGGGGGAAAAATAGAAGAGAAAAAGCTCATTTTTATCTTGCTGGTGCCTGTGGTTTGACCACGGTTGGTGATGGGGCAGAGGATCCTGCCAGGGGTCCTGGCAAGACTCTGATAAAGTCCAAGCAAGTGTGAAGCCATACAGGCATGTGCAGGGGCTGAGGAGCAGAGGACCATCCAGGGCCAGCAGAGCATGGGCAGGGCAAGCACCCCGCCTGCCTGCACTGTGGTGGGCAGCAGGTCACTGCCTGCCTGGCAGCCTGGGGCCTGCACCCTCCTGTGAGACAGCATTGCCTGGGCTCTGGTGGCAGTGGGAGTGGAGGGCAAGGCTGTTACTGCTTTCCATGCAGGGGAAAGTTAGTGATGCTCTTCAGGTGAGCGTTTGCAAGGATGTGAGCTGGAGCTGGTGAAGGGGACTGGCAAGGTGTGCAGGCACTCAGGTGCTTGAGGATGCCCTGACAGGGGCTGCCAGGCTTGGCTGCTCCACACATGGCTGAGTTCCTGAGCCAGAGGAGTATCCAGGAGACCCAGTGTTGTGGTTTCACCCTGGTAGGCAGCCCAGCACCACCAGCCACTCGATCCCTGCCTGGTGGGATGGGGGAGAGAGTTGGAAAAGTAAAAACAAACTCCTGAGTTGAGGTAAAGAGTTGAATGGATGAAGCAAAAGCTGCAGGGACAAGCACAGCCAAATAAGGAATTCATTCAGCACTGGCCACTGGCAGGCAGGTGTCAGCCATCCCCTGGAGAGCAAGGCTCCATCACCTCTCACAGTGGCTTGAGAAGACAAACACCAGCACTCCAAGTGTTCCCCCCCACACCTTTCCTCTTCTGTCCTCAGCTTCATCTGCTGAGCACCATGTCCTATGGTCTGGAGTATCCCTTTGGCCAGCTGGGGTCAGCTGTCCCAGCTGTGTCCTCTCCCAGATGCTTGTGCACCCCCAGCCTGTTTGTTGGTGGGTGGAGAGCAGAAGAGTCCTTGCTGCTGTGTGAGCTCTGCTCAGCTGGAGCTGGAACATTCCTGAGCTACCAACACTGTTTCCAGCCTGGATCCAAAACACAGCCCCACACCAGCTGCTGGGAAGCAAATGAACTGCCCCAGCCCAAGACGTTCTGCCTTCTCCTCAGCTGTCTGCTGATGTTTCTTGACAGGAGTGCAAGTATGAAGGACTCATGCAGAGCTGCTGTGCTGCCTGCCCCAGGGTCTGCAGACATGACCTAGTTGCTCTCTCATGCTGGATGTGCTGCTTGTGTCCAGCTGGAGCCCTGGCTCTTCATCTGTGCTATCTGACAGCCTAGGATGAGCAGAAGGGCACTGCTTATGAGAACCTCCCTTCAGCTGTTTGCTTTGCCCAGGTCCAGAGAAGGGCAACAAAGCTGGGGAGAAGTTTGGAGCACAGCCCTGTGAGGAGAGGTCTGAGGGAGCTGGGGTTGCTTAGCCTGGAGAAGAGGAGGCTCAGAGGAGGCCTTATTGCTGTCTACAGTTACCTGAAGGGAGGTTGTAGACAGGTGGGGGTTGGTCTCTTCTCCCAGGCAAGCAGCACCAGAACAAGAGGACACAGTCTCAAGCTGCTCCAGAGGAGGTTTAGGCTCGATGTTAGGCAGAAGAGAGAGAGACTGGCCATTGGAATGGGTTGCCTAGGGAGGTGGTGGAGTCGCTATTGCTGGAGGTGTTTAAGAGGAGACTGGATGAGGCCCTTGGTGCCATGGTTTAGTTGATTAGATGGTGTTGGGTGATAGGTTGGATTCAATGATCTTAAAGGTCTTTTCCAGCCTGGTTAATTCTAGTCTAGTCTAGTCTAGTCTAGTCTATTTTAATTTGCTTTTACCCATGAAGCTGTAACATCAGTTTTTGTTTCTAGCTTATGGTGGCCAGGCCTGGGTTTAGCAAGGTCTAAGAACCTCCTGCTGTCCCAGGAGTGAACGTTGGAGCTGGAATGCTGGTTTGAACTGTGGCTCTTCTGTTGCACAGCTGCTTTTCATTCCTGACATTGCTTTTATCTGACCAACCAGTGCCAGCCTGTAGGGTGCACAGGTGGTGATGGCCCTGCTCAGGTGACCGCAGCTGCCCAGGGCTTTTACCTTGAGGTCAATCTCAGCTCAGGCCAGAGTTCAGCTGAGGACTGAGGAAGTTCTACAGCTCCTGTCAACAGCCTCTTTGGCTTGGTCAGAGCAGCAGCGTGAGAGTGAGCAGCTGAGGTGGGTTTGGGCATGCCGAAGGCTGTAGGTGCTGCAGAGGAGGTCTTGGTGAGATGCTGCCTGCTGAGCGCCCGACGGCTCCGGTGTGCTTCGGTTGTCACTAGAGGGAGCTGCGCGGGATCCTTCCTCAGCCCTGGAAAACCGACGGGATGCAGAGCCCCGGTGCGGGGAGTGGGCTGGCAGCAGGGCTGGAGGAGAGGTGCTGCAGCCTGCTGGGCTTTATGAACGCAGGTGGTGCTCTAGCAGCAAGGGAAGCTCTTGTGCTGCTCTGCTGGCAAGGGCCTGGCGGAGAGAAGGAGGAGATGAGCACCTCCAAGAGGAGGGTTTGCCAGGTGGGAATATTCTCTTAACTGTCCATTTGGCTTGGAGGTGCAGAGTGATGAAGGCTGACAGGGCCTGGCCAGGTGCAGCTGGTGTAGGGTCTGTGTGATCTGTCCATCTATGGACAGATGGACAACAAATGCACCAGGAGCCAGCAGTGTGCTTTGTGGCTGAGGTGGCCAATGGTTTCCTGGGGACAGAGCAATTCTGACTAGCAGGGCGAGGGAACTCTCTGCTCTACTCTGCCATAGTAAGGCCACATCTGGAGAATTTGGTCCAGTTCTGGGCTCCTCAGTTCAAGTGCGACAGGAAACTATTGGAGAGAGTTCAGCAGACGTTTTGAAGCTGCTGAGAGGCCTGGAGCAGCTCTGTGAGCAGCAAAGGCTGAGAGCCCTGGGGCATTTGAGCCTGGAGAGGAGCAGCCCCAGAGGAGATCTGAGCAAGAGATAAAGGAGCTGTGGGGGACAAGAGGCTGGGGCCAGACTATGCTCAGTGGTGCTGAGGGACAGGACAAGGGGCAAAGGGCACAAACTGGAACCCAGGAGGTTCCACCAGAGCAGGAGGAGAAACTTGTTTGGTGTGAGGGTGCTGGCCTGGAGCAGGCTGCTCTTCTGTGGAGAGCTTCCAACACCCACCCCACCCCCCAGAAAAGTGCTCCTGGGCAAGCTGCTGTGGGTGCCCTGCTGGAGCAGGGGCTGGGACTGGATGATCCCCAAAGGTTCCTCCTGACCCCTATCATTCTATGATTCTGAGAGATGGCTGGAATGGGAAATATGTTGGCTTTAGCTGGCTGTGCTGCTGTTGGGAATTAACTGGACTTGTTCTATCGACAAGTCTTGGGAATCTCCTTCAAGGGCCCTCTGTTACCCAGATTCTGGTACTACTGCCCCTTGCATGGCTCCACTGAGTAGTGCTAGTTTTCCATCTCTTTGCCATGCTGTGCTGCAGAGGACACATTCAGAGGTACCCCTCCAGGCTGTCTAACTACAAGATGAGGAGCAAGGGAATAGAGACTATGCAAGGAAACAAAGAGACCATAATGCTGTCCTGCCTTGCCTCGAATTGGATAATTCCCCTATGAGCAGTTGGTGGGCAGTGGATTGCTCAGTGAGAGGAAAGGGGTCTGGAGCCAGCCCTGTGGACTGGGTTCCCTCATTTGCAGAGTGATGTTGTGAACATCTGGCTCACACATGGAGCGTGACGCTTGGCTGATGGGAGCGTGGAAATGTTTTCAGATCCTTGAGTGGCTGCTGCTGAAATGCGAAGGCTCTTCATGAATGAAGGCTGCAATAACAGTCAGGCAGCCTCTGTGCCTGCTGCAATTTGTAACCATGTTCTACAGGCTGTTAACCAGGGCTGTGGTGGGCTGCAGGCCGAGCCAGCAGCACTGAGCACAAACAGCACCACGTGCTTGCGTCCTGCTCTCTGCTACTGTTCATCACTGCAGGTGTTGAAACACAGCGTGTCCTGCAGCAGGGCTTTGGATGGCTGACCAGGGGAAGAGCAGAGACTCAGCCACTGCTGCTGCCTTTGTGGTTTCTCCATCTGCTCCCCTTGTGTGGCAAACACAGGCACATGCCATAACTGGCTGACAGCAGATGTCACAGAATGGGCTGGGCTGGAAGGGACCTCCAAAGCTCACCCAGTCCAACCCCCTGCACTCAGCAGGGACATCCTCCACCAGAGCAGGTTGCCCAGAGCCCTGTCCAGCCTCACCTGGAATAGCTCCAGGGATGAGGCCCCAGCCAGCTCCCTGGGCAACCTGTTGCAGTGTTCCAGCAGCCTCCTGGTGCAGAACTTGTTCCTCACATCCAATCTCCATCTATTCTGCGCTCATTGCAAACCATTGTCCCTGGTGCTGTCCCTGCAGGCCTCTGGGAACAATCCCTCTGAAGGTCTCTTATTAAGTTGTGATGGAGAGCAAGGAGCTCATATCTAAACTCAGAAATGGCCTGCAATTGTGCCAGGGGAGAGTTAGGTTGGAGAGGAGGAAAAATTTCTTTGCTGCCAGAGTGGTCAGAGATTGGCACAGGCTGCCCAGGGAGGTGGTAGAGTCCCCATGCCTGGAGTTGTTCAGGAACCCTGTGGCCATGGCACCTGGGGCCATGGTGAGGTTGGCTTGCTGGTTGGACTGGATGAGCTCAGAGGCCTTTTCCAACCCAAACCATTCTGTGATTCCATATAAAGGAAGCACACAAGAGGTGGAAGCAGGGGCCAGTGACCTCAGAGGAATATAGAGCTGCTGTCTGATCCTGTAGGGAGAGAGTGACCTGAAGTTGAATTTGGTGGAATGTGAGGGTTGGCAAGAAAGGACTCTGCAAGTATGTGGTCACCAAAAGACTAATGGGGGAAACATAAGGGTGCTGCTGCAGGCTACCAGGAAGCTAGCAACAAAAAGCATGGGAAAAAGCTGAGGTCCTTGGTGCTGCCTTTGCTTTAGTCTTTACTGGTAAGAGTAGCCTTCAGCACCTCCAAACCCTGAGGCCGAGGGAAGTGTGGAGCAAGGAAGACTTATGCTCAGGTTAGGGGGCACTGAAGAGAGCCTGACCTATGAGTGCTTCAGAGCCTGCAGTCTCTCTTGTGTAGAGCTGGGACTGTGCAGCCTGGAGAAGGCTCAGGGAGGCCTATCCATGTGTGCCCATGCCTGGTGGGAGGGAATGAAGAAGGGGGAGCTGGACTGCAGTAGTGTGCAGTGACAGGCCTGTAGGCAGTGGACACCCAGGAGGCTCCATCTGAACAAAAGCCCTTTTTCTCCTGTGAGAGTGATCCAGCACTGCCATAGGCTGCCCAGAGAGGTTGTGGAGATTCCTTCTGTGGAGATACTCAAAGCCCATAGGCCTTGTGCCCTCTCACCCCCGTGCCCATCAGTGGGCATGGACTCTTTGTAGGCTGTGTGCCACAGTAATTTCTAGATCCTTCCCTGCCCCTTCTCTGCCTGTGAGGCTGAGTGTCCTGCTGAGGTCTGGCATGGTGTATCCACACTGACTGTTGTTATTTCTTTTCTGACTGATTGGTTTGAATCCAAAGCCTGTCCTGTGATATGCTGGCAGCCTTTTCAATGCTGGCATCATCTGCATGACAAATAAACCTGCTTCCCTTTCTGTTATCTGGCTGCAAGGAAAAAGGCTAATTAGGACTGACCTAAACCCCATCTCTGAGAGTCCTCACTTGGCACACCTCCCTTCAGGCAGTAAGCCATTTATGGCTGCTCTTTGGATGTGGTTTTGCTAGATGTTCTCCCATCACACTGCCATCTGAGGCCCCTTAGCTTGCTTAGAAGACCATCACAAAGCAGATATCAAAAGTCTTGCTGACAACAAGAAGTGACAACTGCTGGTTTTCCTCATGGACAGAGTTCCCATAATATCCTCATGGGACAGTGAGGTGGGTTGAGAGCACAGAGGGCTGTGATCAGTGGTGCAGGGCCTGGTTGGAGGCCTGTAGCTAGTGGTGTTCCCTAGGGGTCAGGGCTGGCTCCAGCCTTGTTTAACCTCTTCATCAACCACCTGGATGAAGGCACAGAGTGCAGCTTCAGCCAGTTTGCTGATGGCACCAAACTGGGAGGGGTGGCTGACACCCCTCAGGGTGTGCTACCATCCATTGAGATCTGGACAGGCTGTGAGCTAGGCAAAGGGGAACCTAATGAGCTTCAGCCAGGATAGGTGCAGAGTCCTGCACCTGGGGAGGAACAGTACTGTGCACCAGTAGAGATTAGGAGTTGACCTGTTGGAAAGCAGCTCCGTGGAGAAGGACCTGGGAGTCCTGGTGGACAGTAAGTTATCCAGGAGCCAGCAATGTGCCCTGGTGGCCAAGAAGGCCAATGGGATCCTGGGGTGCATCAAGGAGAGTGTGGCCACCAGGCTGAGAAAAGTTCTCCTCCCCCTCTACTCTGCCCTGGTGAGGCCACATCTGGAGTATTTGGCCCAGTTCTGGGCTCCCCAGGTCAAGAGAGGCAGGGAACTACTGGGGAGAGTCCAACAGAGGCTACAAGGATGCTGAAGGGTCTGGAACAGCTGTGTGAGGAGGAAAGGCTGAGAGCCCTGGGGCTGTTGAGCCTGGAGAAGAGAAGGCTGAGAGGGGATCTGATCAATGTCTGTAAATACCTGAGGGCTGGGTGCCAAGAAGGGGCCAGGCTCTTTTCTGTGGTGCCCTGTGACAGGACAAAGGGCAATGGACACAATCTGGAATCCAGGAGGTTCCACCTCAACATAAGGAAAAACTTCTTTGGTGTGAGGATGCTGGAGCCCTGGAGCAGGCTGCCCAGAGAGGCTGTGGAGTCTCCTTCTATAGAGACCTTCAAGACCCATCTGGATGTGTTCCTGTGTGCCCTGCCCTGGGTGACCCTGCTCTGGCAGGGGCCTTGGACTGGATGATCTCCAGAGGTCCCTTCCAACCCCTAGCATTCTGTGATTCTTCTTCCTGGCTGTCCAGGGAAGCTGGGTAGGTCTGAAGAGGTGGTGTTCGTTCTCGCACCCTTCCTTGCCTGTCTCCTAGTACTTTTGGTGCTGAGAACCAAGCTGGTGGGGCTGGGGTTGCCCAGATTGGCTTTTCTTCCATTTTGTAGGGCACCACTTCATTTGCCCTCTCCATGGCCTTCTAAGACTCCTTGATTATTTCTGGAGCTCCAAACCCAGCAATCTGCACCAGTGCCTCCAGATAAGGCTTATCAGGAACATATCATTGGAAACCCTTCATAGAAAAGTGCTCCTTACGCTGCTCTTGCCTTATCTGAGAGCTGAATCTTGTCCTCTGCTAGCTGATAATAGTTGTGCTGCATCAGCTGCTGCTGGGTTTTTTTTCTCATCCTGGTCTTTGTGACCTTCAGCAAGTGTCCAAGGGGGATGAGAGCTTTCCAGCTGTGAGGAGTGCCCATGCCATGTCTCTCTCACCACTGATGGGCTCACAGCAGTTTCTCACCCTCACTATTCCTCCTGGCTTGCCAGCTTTGTCCTTTTGTGCTTGTGGGATTGCTTTTGTCTGTTGCCTGTTCTCTGGTGCCCCACAAGGATCTCATCATTCAGCTCTATTGGTCCTTTCTTTTTCCTCCTGCCTTTCCCTGGCAGCAGGAGATCTTGTTCAAGGCCTGCTTCTTCCACAAGCCAGCAGAGCTGCCAATGTAGTTCAGCCTTCCAAGATGCTCAGAGCCTGTGGTGCTTTGCCTTTCTGTGATCAGCATTTCTGCTTTCCTGGTACCCCTCTGGATGCCTTTCACTCCTTTGGGTCAGTCAGCTTCACTCATGTTGTCTCCTATGTTTGTGTTCTCCTCAGACATCCACACCAAGTCCCTGGGAGTAAGCCTGTTGGCCAGCTGCACTGTTCCTCTCCCAGCAGGTTGTCCTCAGGATCTTCCTGTTAGCCCTTCTGTCCCACTGCTGGGACATTCTGTGAGTTTGATTTCTCTGTTCAACCTGCAGCCTGTGCCCTTGAAGCACTCAGTGCAGCTTGACCTCCCTGGGTAGGCTGATTCCTTCCTGGGCTCAGCCTGAGCTCTCCCAGACTGCTGCATCCAGTAAATCACAATTCTGGTTCTTTACAAAGCCTTTCATTTTATTCTGAACTAGTATCTCTAGGGCCTCTGGCAAGCTGATCATAGAGTCACAGAACTGTCAGGGTTGGAAGGGATCTTAAGGCTCATCCAGTTCCAACTCCCTGCCATGGGCAGGGACACCTCACACTACAGCAGGTTGCTCACAGCCACCTCCAGCCTGGCCTTAAAAATACCCTGCTCTTAAAAACCTCCCTGGGCAACCTGTGCCAGGCTCTCACCACCCTCATGGGGAAGAACTTCTTCCTAACATCCAATCCAAATCTACCCATTTCTAGTTTTGTTCCATTCCCCGCAGTCCTGTCACTCCCTGACACCCTAAAAAGTCCCTCCCCAGCTTTCTTGGAGCCCCCTGCAGACACTGGAAGGCCACTAACTCTGACTCCTCTGCTGGCTTGCTCCTGTCTACTGCTGTTTGGACCTGTTGAGCTTCTGCTGTAGCCCCCCTCTGCAGAGTCAGCAGTTTGGCTTTTCAGCAAGAAGGCTCTTCAGCTCTGTTTTAGGTCTCTTATCACTTAACTGTGGGATGCATGGAAGTTTTCTCCTTCCTGGTTTACCTTCTGGCATGTAGTGGCTAGCTCTACAGATGATGCACACCGCAGAGCAAAGATGCCCTTCCAGGTGTTCATCATCAGGCTGGAGCTGAGGGAGAAGTTCTTCAGAACGAGGGTGGTGAGACTCTGGAACAGGCTGACCAGGGAGGCTGCGGCTGCCTCCACCCTGAGGGTGTCCAAAGCTGGGATGGATGAGGCCTTGAGCAGCTGAGCCTATTTGAGAGGTGTCCCAGCCTCTGAGGTCCCTTCCAGCCCAAGCCATTCTGTGACTACTGCTGCTTGATCTTCCAGAAGCGTGGGCAAACTCCACCCATGGCCATTCTACTGTGCTGGCCAGACAGCCTGCAGGGTACTGGGGCTCCTCATGTATCTCCTTACTGCCCAGGGAGGTGTTGACACCTAGCTTGTGGCAGCAAAGTCTTCTGAAGGTCTGTGTGACCACGCTGGGGCACTGCAGGTCACTTGACATGGGGATGTCTAGATCATGTAGCTGCCCCTAGCTGACACGGGGGGCTGTGGGAGAACATTGAAGCAGGACATCCTTGTACAGCCAGCCAGAAGCCTTGGTTTGTGCACTGCTGCTCGTTTCTCATGGGTGGGTGTCAGCTGGAAGCAGATGGGGTGCAGCCAGCTGGGTGCTCTGGCCATTTGTCTGGGGTTAGCCCATCAGGAAGGCAGCTTGGCTGCATGTGAGAGGAGCAGGGGGAGTCTTCCACTGAAGGGCTGGCCTGGCTGGAGAGCAGTCTGGAAACCTGCTGATGCCTAGCTGGGCCAGGCCAGCACATGCTGGGAGAGGACATCCAGCCCAGTGTCCTAAATGCAGTGCTGACTGCAGGGCAAATGGCATCATGGATCCAGTGGAGACTGCAGCAGTACTGGGGACCCTTCTGCTGCCAGGGTGTGCTGTTCTGGTGTTCTCTGGAAGCCCATAAACTCCATTAGCACAGCAACAGACACCCTGGAAACCTGAGCTGAGTGTCCTTTGACTTTTTTGTTTTCCTTGATTAAGGCAGGGGAACATCTCCCTCTGAGGCCAGGCTGAGGCAGCTGGGGCTTGGGGCTTGGAGCAGAGGAGCCTGAGGGCTGCCCTCATTGCTGGGGATCAAGATGTGCAGGGCTGGAGCCAGGCTCTGCTCAGGGATGTCCAAGGACAGCACAAGGGGCACTGGGGGCAGGCTGGAGCAGAGGAGGTACCATGGGAACAGGAGGGCAAACTTTGTCCCTGTGAGGGTGGCAGAGCCTGGAGCAGGCTGCCCTGAGAGGCTGTGTTTGGTTCTTAAGACACCTGTTACGTGGGAGATGTAAAGTGCTGTTCTACCACAGGTCTGCAGGAACAACTGCCCAGGGCCAGAGAGGATGTAGATGCTGGGGAGACTGCATGTGAGGAGAATAGAGCTGTCAGGGTTGGAGGAGACCTCTGAGATCATCCAGTCCAACACTGACCCAGAGCTCACAATCCCCCACTGCTGCTCAGCCACTGCCACTGCACCACATCCCTCAGCACCACATCCAGGCAGCTTTCAAACACCTCCAGGGCTGGGGACTCCACCACCTCCCTGGGCAGCCTGGGACAGGGCCTGAGGACCCTTGCTGGGAAGGAATTGTTCCTAATATCCAACCTGAACCTCCCCTGGCACAACCTGAGTTTGTTTCCACTTATCCTGCCACTTAGAATAGAATAGAATAGAATGGAATAGAATAGAATTAACCAGGTTGGAAGAGACCTTCAAGATCATTGCATCCAACCCATCAACCCAACCCATCAACCAATCCAACACCACCTAAAGAACTAACCCATGGCACCAAGCACCCCATCAAGTCTCCTCCTGAACACCTCCAGTGATGGTGACTCCACCACCTCCCCAGGCAGCCCATTCCAGTGGGCAATCACTCTCTCTGTGTAGAACTTCCTCCTAACCTCCAGCCTAAACCTCCCCTGGTGCAGCCTGAGACTGTGTCCTCTTGTTCTGGTACTGGCCGCCTGGGAGAAGAGACCAACATCGTGTGTCTACAGCCTCCCTTCAGGTAGTTGTAGAGAGCAAGAAGGTCTGCCCTGAGTCTCCTCTTCTCCAGGCTAAGCAACCCCAGCTCCCTCAGCCTCTCCTCGTAGGGCTTATGTTCCAAACCCCTCACCAACTTTGTTGCTCTTCTCTGGACTCGTTCCAGCAAGTCAACCTCCTTCCTAAACTGAGGGGCCCAGAACTGGACACAGTACTCGAGGTGTGGCCTAACCAGTGCAGTGTACAGGGGCAGAATGACCTCCCTGCTCCTGCTGGCCACACTGTTCCTGATGCAGGCCAGGATGCCATTGGCCCTCCTGGCTGCCTGGGCACACTGCAGGCTCATATTTAGGCAGCTGTCAATCAGCACCCCCAGGTCCCTCTCTGCCTGGCCATTCTCCAGCCACTCTGACCCCAGCTTGTAGCTCTGCATGGGGTTGTTGTGGCCAATGTGCAGAACCTGGCACTTGGATGTGTTCAATCTCATGCCGTTGGACTCTGCCCATCTGTCCAGCCTGTCAAGGTCCCTCTGCAGAGCCTCTCTACCCTCCAGCAGATCAACTCCTGCCCCCAGCTTGGTGTCATCAGCAAATTTACTGATGATGGACTCAATGCCCTCGTCCAGATCATCAATAAAGATGTTAAAGAGCATGGGGCCCAGCACTGATCCCTGGGGCACACCACTGGTGACTGGCTGCCAGCTGGCTGTGGCACCATTCACCACCACTCTCTGGGCTCGGCCTCCAGCCAGTTCCTAACCCATCCCAGTGTGCTCCCATCCAAGCCATGGGCTGACAGCTTGGCCAGGAGTTTGCTGTGGGGGATGGTGTCAAAGGCCTTGCTGAGGTCCAGGCAGACTACATCCACAGCCTGCCCCACATCCACCAGGCAGTCACCTGATCATAGAAGGAGATCAGGTTGGTCAGGCAGGACCTGCCCTTCCTAAACCCATGCTGGCTGGGCCTGATCCCTTGGCCATCCTCTAAGTGCTGTGTGACTGCACTCAAGATGACCTGTTCCATAATCTTGCCTGGCACTGAGGTCAGGCTGACAGGCCTGGAATTCCCTGGCTCATCCAACTGGCCCTTCTTGTGGATGGGCACCACGCTGGCCAGCTTCCAGTCGTCTGGGATGTCTCCAGTGAGCCAGGACTGCTGAAAAATGATGGAGAGAGGCTTGGCCAGCTCATCTGCCAGCTCCCTCAGCACCCTAGGATGGATCCCATCCGGTCCCATGGACTTGTGGGAATCCAAGCAGCTGAGGAGATCTCTAATTATCCCCTCCTCCTGTAATAGAGGGAAACTATGCAGCTCCCTGGCTCCTCCTGCCAGCTCTGCAGGCCAGCTGTCTGGAAGACATTCTGTCCTGCTAGTAAAAATTGAGGCAAAGAAGTTGTTAAGTACCTCTGCCTTTTCCTCATCCCTTGTTACGTTTCCCTCCATGTCAACCAAGGAGTGGAGGTTGTCCCTGCCCTTCCTCTTGCTATTAATGTATTTATAGAAGGACTTTTTGTTGTCCTTCACAGCAGAGGCCAGTCTAAGCTCCAAATGTGCTTTTGCCTCCCTAATTTTCTTCCTACATGACCTAGCAACATCCTTAAACACTCCATGGGTTGCCTCCCCTTTCTTCCAAAGGTGATACACCCTCTTTTATTCCCTGAGTTCTATTAAAAGTTCATCACCCATCCAGGCTGGCCGTCTGCCCCGGCGGCTCATCTTCCGGCACTTGTTGTGTGTGAGAAGAGACCAAGCCCCACCTGGCTCCAGCCTCCTTTGAGGGAGCTGCAGAGGCTGGTGAGGTCTCCCCTCAGCCTCCTCTAATGAAGACTAAACACCCCCAGCTCCCTTAGCCATTCCTCACAGGACCTGTGCTCCAGGCCCTTCCCCAGCTTTGTTGCTCTTCTCTGGACCTGCTCCAGCCCCTCAGTGTCCTTCTCAGAGTGAGGAGCCCAAAACTGAACCCACTGCTGAGCAGAGGAGGACAATCACATCTCTGTCCTGTTGGCCACACCACTGCTGATCCAGGCCAGGATGCTGTTGACCTTCTTGGCCACCTGAGCACACTGCTGCCTCATGTTCCTGTGGCCATCAGTCAACACCCCCAGGTCCTTCTGCACCAAGCAGCTCTCCAGCCACTGATCCCCCAGCCTGTGACAGTGCCTGGGGTTGCTGTGCCCCAAGTGCAGCACTCAGCCTGCTTCGGTCTCATCCCATTGGCCCAAGCTGTGCAGATCCCTCTGCAGAGCCTTCCTGCCCTCCAGCAGCAGGACAGAGCCACGCAGCTTGGTGCCATCTGCAGGGTGACTGAGGGAGCCTCGATGCCCTCACGCAGACCATTGCTAAAGGAGTTAAACAGGCCTGGCCCAGCACTGAGCCCTAGGGAACACCACTTGTGCCCAGCTTCTAACTGTATTGAACTCCCTTCCCCAGGACTCCTTGGGGCCAGCCATCAGCCAGTTGTTCACCCAGCACAGCCTGTGTCTGCCCAAGCCAGAAGCAGCCAGTGTCTGCAGGAGGCTGCTGTGGGACACCAGCAGCAGCCCAGGCGCTTCCCAGTGCCTCTGCTCGCTGTGCTCTTTGCAACCTGCATGGAGCTTGAGGGGTTAATGTGGCCCTGGGAACTAGCCCCAGCATCATGCATGAGGACACAGTCAGCTCCTCTCCTGCCAGGCAGAGCCAGGGAGCCGAGAGCAGGGCAGCTCCTGTGCAGCCAGACGCGGCGAGTGCTGGGACAGTCACAGGTTATAAAGCAGCTCTGGCAGCTGGCCATAAAACTGCTCCTTCCTGGGAGACACCCAGGCGTCTGGTGTCAGCCTGACACAAACCATTTGGCCAGGGAAAAGCCTCCCTGCCGGTGGGGCTGCAGGAGTGCTGATGCTGTGAGTGAGGATGGGAGCACGGCAAGAGGAGCTGCCAGTCCTGCCCTGAGCAGCAGCAAACCTCTGTTACCAGCCCTGGCAGCTGTTCCCTGGCCCTGCTGCTTCAGCCTGCCCTGCTGCTTAGCCATTGAAGGCAGCAGGTTTATCAGCAAGGTCAAGCCTGTTTGGACTGCAAGGTGTCTCCTGGTGTCTGGCACGTGAAACTACCCTGACCTGCCCTTACTGTCCCCCTCTGTGCTCTGGGTGCCATGACACACAATCTCTGCCCTGCACCTCTGCTTTGGGTTACCAGCTGCTGACAGGAGGCTATAACTCCCTCCGCATCCCTGTGAGCACTGCAGCTCTTCTCTTCCCCCATCAATAGGGAGCCACAGCCTGTGGCTCACAGGGCAGAGGAGGCTGCAGCTGCTGCTCTGTATGGGCTGTGCCTCTTATAGTGAAGGGCAGTCCAGAAGAGAGTGTGGTGGTTGTTGGTCCCTGTGCCACACAGAGTGGCATTCAGTGCTGGTGGCAGAGACATGTGGAGCTGTGCCATGTCAGCCTGCAGGCTCCATATGCCTTCAATGGCTCTTTCCCCAAGGAGGGTGGAGAATGGGGCACCAGGAAGGTGGAAGATCTCCATCCTTGGAGCTTGCTGGGCAATGTGGCCAGCAGGAGCAGGGAAGTCATTGTGCCCCTGTACTCAGCACTGGTTAGGCCACACCTTGAGTTCTGTGTCCAGTTCTGGGCCCCTCAGGTTAGGAAGGATGTTGAGTTGCTGGAAGGTGTCCAGAGAAGGGCAACAAAGCTGGGGAGGGGTCTGGAGCACAGCCCTGTGAGGAGAGGCTGAGGGAGCTGGGGTTGCTTAGCCTGGAGAAGAGGAGGCTCAGAGGAGACCTTACTGCTGTCTGCAATTACCTGAAGGGAGGTTGTAGCCAGGTGGGGGTTGGTCTCTTCTCCCAGGCAAGCAGCACCAGAACAAGAGGACACAGTCTCAAGCTGTGCCAGGGGAGGTTCAGGCTGGATGTTAGGAAGAACTTCTTCCCAGAAAGAGAGATTGGCCATGGGAATGTGCTGCCCAGGGAGGTGGTGGAGTCACCATCCCTGGAGGTGTTTAGGAAGAGCCTGGATGGGGTGCTTGGTGCCATGGTTTAGTTGATTAGATGGTGCTGGGTGATAGGTTGGACTTGATCTTTGAAGTATTTTCCAGCCTGGTCTATTCTATTCTATTCTATTCTATTCTGTTCTATTCTATTCTATTCTATTCTATTCTGATGGGGGTGTGACAAAGCCACTGTGGTGTGAGCACATGGAACGGAACAGGCACTTGTTCTAACAGCCTCTCTCTACCAGGATCTCTCAGACCCTGAGTCACCCTCTGCTGGATGGGGATTGTGGCAGTTCTGCCAGGCCAGGAGGTGGAGGATCGGCTCCTCCTAATCTCATGGTGCATACTCAAACAGTTCATTCAGCTTCATGCTCCCAGGGAGTTCAGCTTCACTTCCCACATCCACCCTAGCAGTGTGCTGGCTGCTCTTGGGCCACCTCCTTTCAGCAGCTTTGAAACAGGAAACCAGGGCAGGGGGAAAGATCAAGTTTTGGATAAGGCTTGGGGTGCTTTCCAGCACAGGAAGCCAAGGCAAACCATTCTGGAAACCAAACATAAAGCAACCCAAATGATGGGTTGAATGCAATGATCTTGAAGGTCTCTTTCAACCTGGTCTGCTCTATTCTATTCTATTCTATTCTATTCTATTCTATTCTATTCTATTCTATTCCCAGAACCCCACCAAAGGTCACAGGCTGCTGCTGAGACCCTACTGAATGTGCTTGTCTGCAGCAGGGACAGACTTCCATTGCTTTCCCTCCTTCCCTCTCCCAGGGATGACAACTTTGTTGTTTCTCTCCCTCTCAGGGTGTGGAGCTCTGGGAGCACTTGGGAGAGCTCTGCTTCTGTTGCTAATGCAGGTTGGTCGTTTCCATCTGAGCCCAGAGCTGCTGGGCTTGCCCTGTTGAGAGGATCACCAGCTCCTGGGACACTTTGCCAGAAGAAAATGCTTCCAGATAGGGTCCGCAGCCCACTGGGAGCAGCCTGAGCCAGCTAAGAACTGGCACAGTGCCCTGCCAGGGGAGTCCAGTTGGGATAATTTCAACAGGTCAGCAGAGGACCATAGGGCTGGAAAGCAGAGCTGAAGGCACTGCTGTTTCTCCTGCCCATGGCTTATTCAGAGAAGGGAGGGTTCAGGTAGAAGAGGCCTTCCAGTCTGGCAGTGGGCAGCAGCAGATTTAGACAGAACTGCTCAGAGTTGCAGACTGGTGTGAGCAAAGTGCTGCTTTGGAGCTGGGGGTGATCGGGTGGGCAGGGACTGCTTCCTTCTCTTCCAAGGCTGACAGCATCTACCTTGGATGTTTGTCCCAGGAAGCCCATGGGAGCTGTACCAAGCATTGCAGGTAGGGTTTCCTGGTTGCTCAGCTGGACACTGTTACAGGTCTGGACTAGGTCTTAGCTCTTAGCTGTACATAAGTTTTCCCAGAGAGTTCAAGGGGTGGACTGTCCAAGGGGCTGTACAGAACAGAGAGAGATTTGTTTATCCTATCCCACAGGTCTGCAGAATTCCTATGGCATCTGGGGACACAGCCTGGTTTTCTCTCTCTCTTTTGCTTGCTGCTTTCCCTCTGGCTCTACTTCTGACTTTGTTGGCATGGCCTGATGGTTCTTGTTTGGGGGTTTGGTAAGGTACAGCAGCAGGACAGATATAACTTCTTAGCTGATACAGAGCCCTCTGCACTATGGTCCAGGGGGTCTGGGTCTGTACAGGGGGTCTGTGCAGGGGGGGGTGTACACAGGTGTGTGTACAGGGGGTCTGTGCAGGGGTGTGTGTACAGGGGTGTGTATACAGGGGGCTGTACAGGGGTGTGTGTACTGGTTTGTGTGTACAGGGGGTCTGTGTACAGGGAGTTCTGTACAGGGGTGTGTGTACAGGGAGTCTGTACAGGAGGTCTGTACAGGGTTGTGTGTAGAGGGGTGTGTGTACAGGGTGTGTGTGCAGGGGGTCTATGCAGGGGTCTGTACAAGGGTATGTGTACAGGGGGTGTGTGTACAGGGGGTCTGTACAGGAGGTCTGTACAGGGTTGTGTGTACAGGGGCCTGTGTACAGGGGGTCAGTCCAGGGGTGTGTGTACAGGGTGTGTGTACAGAGGTGTGTGTACAGGGGATCTGTGCAGGGGGTCTGTACAGGGGTGTATGTACAGAGGTGTGTGTCCAGGGGGTCTATACAGGGGTGTGTGTACAGGGTGTGTCTACAGAGGTGTGTGTACAGTGGGTCAGTGCAGGGGTCTTTGTACAGGGTGTGTGCACAGGGGGTCTGTACAGGGGGTCTGTACAGGGGTGTGTGTACAGAGGTGTGTGTACAGGGGTGTGTGTACAGGGGGTCTGTACAGGGGTGTGTGTACAGGGGGTATGTACAGGGGTGTGTGTACAGGGGTGTGTGTACAAAGGTGTGTGTACAGGGGGTCTGTACAGGGTGTGTGTACAGGGCGTCTGTACAGGGGGTCTGTACAGGGGGTCTGTACAGGGGTGTGTGTACAGGGGTGTGTGTACAAAGGTGTGTGTACAGGGGGTCTGTACAGGGTGTGTGTACAGGGGGTCTGTGCAGAGGAGTGTGTACAGGGTGTGTGTACAGGGTGTGTGTACAGGGTGTGTGTACAGGGGGTCTGTACAGGGTGTGTGTACAGGGCGTCTGTACAGGGGTCTGTGTACAGGGATGTGTGTACAGGGTGTCTGTGCAGGGGTGTGTGTACAGGGGTCTGTGCAGGGGGTCTGTGCTGAGGGTCTGTACAAGGGAGTGTGTACAGGGTGTCTCTGCAGGGGTGTCTGTACAGGAGCGTATGTACAGGGGTGTGTGTACAGGGGTGTGTGTACAGGGGGTATGTACAGGGGGTCTGTACAGGGGTGTGTGTACAGAGGGTCTGTGCAGAGGGTCTGTACAGGGGTGTGTGAACAGGGGTGTGTGTACAGGGGGTCTGTACAGGGTGTGTGTACAGGGGGTCTGTACAGGGGGTCTGTACAGGGTGTGTGTACAGGGCGTCTGTACAGGGGTCTGTGTACAGGGATGTGTGTACAGGGTGTCTGTGCAGGGGTGTGTGTACAGGGGTCTGTGCAGGGGGTCTGTGCCGAGGGTCTGTACAAGGGAGTGTGTACAGGGTGTCTCTGCAGGGGTGTCTGTACAGGAGTGTATGTACAGGGGTGTGTGTACAGGGGTGTGTGTACAGGGGGTATGTACAGGGGGTCTGTACAGGGGTGTGTGTACAGAGGGTCTGTGCAGAGGGTCTGTACAGGGGTGTGTGAACAGGGTGTCTGTACAGGGGGTCTGTACAGGGGGTCTGTACAGGGGGTCTGTACAGGGGGTATGTACAGGGGTGTGTGTGCTGGTTTGTGTGTACAGGGGGTCTGTGTACAGGGAGTCTGTACAGGGGTGTGTGTACAAGGGTTCTGTGCAGGTTTGTGTGTACAGGGGTGTGTGTAGCGGGGTGTGTATAGAGGGGGTCTGTACAGGGGTGTGTGTACAGGGCATCTGTACAGGAGGTCTGTACAGGGTTGTGTGTAGAGGGGTGTGTGTACAGGGTGTGTGTACAAGAGGTCTATGCAGGGGTCTGTACAGGGGTGTGTGTACAGAGGTGTGTGTACAGGGGGTTGGTGCAGGGGTGTGTGTACAGGGTGTGTGTACAGGGGTGTGTGTACAGGGGTGTGTGTACAGGGGGTCTGTGCAGGGGGGACTGTACAGGGTTGTGTGTGCAGGGGGTTGGTGCAGGGGTGTGTGTACAGGGGTCTGTGTACAGGGGGTCTGTGCAGGGGGACTGTACAGGGTTGTGTGTACAGGGGGTTGGTGCAGGGGTGTGTGTACAGGGTGTGTGTACAGGGTGTGTGTACAGGGGTCTGTGTACAGGGGGTCTGTGCAGGGGGGACTGTACAGGGTTGTGTGTGCAGGGGGTTGGTGCAGGGGTGTGTGTACAGGGGTCTGTGTACAGGGGGTCTGTGCAGGGGGACTGTACAGGGTTGTGTGTACAGGGGGTTGGTGCAGGGGTGTGTGTACAGGGTGTGTGTACAGGGTGTGTGTACAGGGGTCTGTGTACAGGGGGTCTGTGCAGGGGGACTGTACAGGGTTGTGTGTGCAGGGGGTCTGTACAGAGGAGTGTGTACAGGGTGTCTGTGCAGGGGGTGTCTACAGGGGTCTGTGTACAGGGGGTCTGTACAGAGGTGTGCGTACAGGGAGGTCTGTGCAGGGCTATTGGCTGGTTGCATAGGTAAATATGTTTCTCTCTATGTTTATTACCTTTTCTGCTCTTTTGTTTAGTTTGCTTTTGTAAACAATGCTTCAGTTTTACTTCCAGATTCTGTGTAGTGTAGTGGTAATGATTTTTGTTCTTGAAGTAAACACCAAATTGTTGTGTGGTGTGGTGCAATACCAAGCCACCCATTCCCAGCCTCCAAGCTGGTTGTCACTGTACTCTGAGGCTTGGCTTCATGCCCTGCTGTGACCTTCTGCTCTGAGATTATCACTCTGTGTGAGGATGTGGACAGCAGGGGGCTGGGGCCTGTGACTCTCTGTGGAGGAACCTTCACTGTGTGGACCAAAGGAGGACATGGCTGGCTGGAGTGGAAAGTGGCAGGACCAGCATGAAGCACTGTGTCCAGTTCTGGGCTTCTCAGTTTAGGAAAGATGTTGAGCTGCTGGAAGGTGTCCAGAGAAGGCAACAAAGCTGGGGAGGGGTCTGGAGCACAGCCCTGGGAGGAGAGGCTGAGGGAGCTGGGGTTGCTTAGCCTGGAGAAGAGGAGGCTCAGGGGAGACCTTCTTGCTCTCTACAACTACCTGAAGGGAGGTTGTAGCCAGGTGGGGGTTGGTCTCTTCTCCCAGGCAAGCAGCACCAGAACAAGAGGACACAGTCTCAAGCTGTGCCAGGGGAGGTTCAGGCTGGATGTTAGGAAGAAGTTCTTCACAGAAAGAGAGATTGGCCATTGGAATGTGCTGCCCAGGGAGGTGGTGGAGTCACCATCACTGGAGGTGTTTAGGAAGAGCCTGGATGAGACACTTAGTGCTATGGTTTAGTTGATTAGATGGTGTTGGATGATAGGTTGGACTTGATGGTCTCAAAGGTCTTTCCCAACCTGGTTAATTCTATCTTATCCTATCCTATCCTATCCTATCCCATTCCATTCCATTCACTTTCTAGCCCTCCAGCAAGCCTTCCTGCAAGGAAGCAAGGTGCTGTAGCCCCAGACAAAGAGCAGTTCAGCCATTAGATTATTTACCAAAGCCACAAAGGCCTGAGGAGCAGGGCTGAGCTGTTGCTGCTCAGGTGGAAAGCTTAGGTAAGTAGGCTGCTGTCGGTGCTTCAGTCCTGCAGACTCACCCTCAGGCAAGACACTGCACCTGCAATGGTGTAAATCACTTTGGCTGTCCCTAGGCCCTGCTGCCAGGCCTGTCTTTTGCCTCTGGCTTCTCTCCATCCCCTGGATGCAGCAGCTCAAAGCAGAACACCTCTGTCTGGTGTGCTGTCTCCAGGAGAGCTCAAGCTCCTGCCTCCTGGTTGCAGTGCTGACCTGCCCAGTCATCACCCGCTCGCAATGCCTGCTGTCATTTGCTCTCTGGGGCTTGCTGAGCTCATGGTGGCATCTTCTGGGGCCAGTGAGGGCAGACCATGGTGTGAAAGTTGTCTCTTTTCATCACACTCCCCAGGCATGTGCAGGGGGTTCCTGTGTGTTGGCAGACAGAAAGGAAACCCCCTGCATGGCTCTGGGCTGGGAGGTGTCTGGGAGCTCTGTCTGTTAGCTCAGATGCAGCTTAGTGAGTTGTCTGCTTGGCAAGCAGCACTGAGTACACAGTTTGAGGGAGGACAGAGAGAACTGCAGGATGTGTCCCTCAGGCCAGCCCAAAGGGCACACTTAGCTCCATTACAGCAAAGGGAATCAGCACTCCTGAGAGCTGGGGAAATGATTCCCACAGGATCTGATTGGGAATATTTTGCTCAGAGCATTGCTTCTCCTGCAAAGACCTTCTCCAGTCTCATTCCAAGGCAAGTTGTGGATCAGCTGAGCAGAGGTTATGTCCTTTGGTCAGGACATTGGTGCAGCAGGGAGGACTGAGGCTTGGTTTGCCAGAACAAGGAAACAAAGGGAAAGGCTTTGTAGAGCCAGAGTCACAGACTGGGTTGGGTTGGAAGGGACCTTCAAGATCATCCAGTGCCAACCCCCTGCCATGGGCAGGGACACCTCCCACCAGCCCAGGCTGCTCAAGGCCTCATTCAGCCTGGCCTCCAGGCAGGAGGCAGCCACAGCCTCCCTGGGCAGCCTATGCCAGTGTCTCACCACCCTCACTGTCAAGAATTTCTTCCTCATCTCCACTCTCAATCTCCCCTCTCCCAGCTCAAAGCCATTGTCCCTCATCCTGGCACTCCCAGCCCTTGTCCAAAGTCCTTCCCCAGCTCTCCTGGAGCCCTTCAGGTACTGGCAGGCTGCTCTAAGGTCTTCCTGGAGCCTTCTCTTCTCCAGGCTGAACAACCCCAACTCTCTCAGCCTGTCCCCACAGGGAAGGTTCTCCATCCCTCTGATCATCTTGGTGGCCTCCTCTGGACCCTCTCCAGCAGCTCCAGGTCCTTCTTCTGCTGGGGGCCCCAGAACTGGGAGCAGTGCTGCAGGTGGGGTCTCAGCAGAGCAGAGGTGCAGTCATCTCACTTGTCCTGCTGGTCACACTTCTCCTGATGCAGCCCAGGACACAGCTGCTTTCTGGGCTGCCAGCAACCACTGCTGGCTCATGTTGGGTGTCCCAGGTTGAGTTTCAACATGAATTGGATGCCAGGCACAGTGTGGCAGGACAGGACACAGCCTCACCCCTGTTCGCTCCTCAATCCATTTGGCCTTGAGATTTTTAGCTTCTTGCTGCTGGCCTGTGAGCACACAAATGATGTCATGGTAAAGCCATCACTGATGCAGAAGTGTGTGCCTAGTGGTACAGTTTTATGTGCTGGTAATTGCCATCCATCCCCAGGCTGCCTCTGTGCCACTGCTTGTCTGTGCAGGAGTGACTTCCCTGGGAGGTGTCATCAGGAGGGATGGTAGGAGTAGAAGACACTCAAGTGTGTCACAGGTGACCTTTTGCAGTTGGTTTTACAGCTGGCTTGTGTGCAATTAGTGTAAAGAGCTTCAGCACTGGAAGTTTCCTCCTGGAAGGGATCACAGAAGCGTGGAATCGCTGCGCTTGGAAGGGGCCTGGAAGATCAGAGGATTCAGAGGCTGGGAGAGACCTCAAGGACCACGACAGGTTGGACTTGATGATCTTTAAGGTCTCTTCCAACCTTGGTGATTCTGTGACTCTGTGACCATCCAGCCCAACCCCTCAGGATAAGAACAGAGTTGGAATGAGCTGGGCCTTAAACTGTCTGATGGAGGGTAATCCACCACCTGCCCTGGGAGTTCATTCTAGTGTCTCACAGTGGAAATGGTGGAAAAACAATTCCTGGCATCCAGTTGGCATCTCCCCTGCAGCAACTTGTGCCCATCAGCCATGGGACTCTGTACAAAGGGAGTCTCCCTCCTCGTGAGAGCTGCCCTGCATGTGCCTCTACATGGTTAAGAGGTGTCCCCTGAGCCTTCTCTTCCCCTGAGCCTTCTCTTCTCCAGGCTGCACAAGCCCAGCTCTTAGCATTCCTTCCCATGGCAGGGCTGCCAGGCCTCTGATCACTCCTGTGGCCCTTCTCTGCACCCTCCCCAGCCTGTCCCCATCCTTCTTGTACAGCAGGGACCAAACCTGTGCACAGTGCTGAATAGAATAGAATAGAATAGAATAGAATAGAATAGAATAGAATAGAATAGAATAGAATAGAATAGAAAAGATTGGAAGACACCTTTGAGATCATCGAGTTCAACTCACCATCCAACACCATCTAATCAACTAAACCATGGCACCAAGCACCCCATCCAGTCTCCTCCTAAACACCTCCAGTGATGGTGACTCCACCACCTCCCTGGGCAGCACATTCCAATGGCCAATCTCTCTTTCTATGAAGAACTTCTTCCTAACCTCCAGCCTGAACCTCCCCTGGTGCAGCTTGAGACTGTGTCCTCCTGCAGCCTGCCCAGTGCTGAGCAGAGTGGAACAATGACATCTTTATCCCTGCTGGTGACAGCCTGATTAATGCAGCCCAGCATCTTGGTGGCTTTCTATGCCCCTGCAGCTCACTGGTTGCTCATCTTGAGCCTTTTGTCTGCCAAGACCCTCCACAGTTCTACTCTCCAGCCGGGTGGCTCCCAACCTGAGCTGCACTCCTGGGTTGTGTGTTCCCAGGTGCAGGACTCTGCACTAGGCCTCATTCAACTTCATGCAGCTCCTGCTTGCCCTCTCGAGCAGCCTGTCAGGACCTCCCTGGAGGGTGGCTCTGCCTTTGGGGGTGTCACTACCCCACCTCTTTTGTGTCCTCAGCAAACTTCCTCAGGGTGCTCTTAATGCCAACACCTAAACCATGGATGAAGAGAAGGCCTTTGAGTCCAACCTACACAAGTGCAGGGCTTTGTCAGAGCAGCAGTGGTTGGGGGGGGAAGGGGACTGGGGTAGGAGGGGGGCAAACAGCCTGGGCTCAAGTGAAAGTCACCCCAGAGAAGGATTTGGAAAGCATTGCCAGAAAGAGATCCCTGCCACTTGCCCACCTTTGGCTGGAGCTCGGCCCTGGGCAGGAGCAGTGGCAGAGAAATGGCTCACTCAGGAGGCTAAGCTTCCCATAGGCTGGAATGTGTCACTGAAGGAGCTCAGAGTCACACTGTCCCAGGTAGCAATGACAGCAGGGGAGCTGACACCAGCACTGCAGGCAAGGCTGAGCAAGCAAAGAGAGGAGGGCAAGAGAGGGATAAGAAAAACACTGAGCTGAACTCTGCTCCAGAGCAGACTGGACATGTCCTAGCACACTGGTCAGGAGATAGACCCATAGAGTGGGCTGGGCTGGAAGGGACCTCCAAAGCTCCTCCAGTCCAACCCCCTGCACTCAGCAGGGACATCCTCCACTAGAGCAGGTTGCCCAGAGCCCTGTCCAGCCACCTTGAGTATCTCCAGGGGTGGGACCTCAACCACCTCCCTGGGCAACCTGTTCCAGTATTCCACCAAGATGGTGCGAGGCTGCTTCCTAACAGCTTTCTCAGCTGTTGCTTTCTTTCTTCTGTCTCAGAAATTATGCCCCAAACTATATTAATCCCTTCTGGCAAGGGCCTGGCTCTGGAGAGCATTACCTCAGCTTGTAGGACAAGCAAGAGTTGGAAGAGATGTGCCACTGAGACTAGAAGCAGAAAGAAGCAGAAGACACCATGGGGTAGGAGACTCTCTATGGGTATTCCCAAGTCCTTCAAGTTGGAAGAGATGCTGCTACCTGTCGTGCAGGCCCTGTGAAGGCTCTTGGTCTGCAGAGAGAGACTGCAGCTCTCCAGTTTTCTGCTCTGTCAGGATGCCACCAGCTCCCCAGGCCATCAGCTTTTCTGGGAAGGGTAATGGAGCTTGTGTGGACTCTGCAGATAGTCAGTGCTGGGGCAAGCAGGGCAGCTGCTGAGGCCACATCTGGAATATTGTGCCCAGTTCTGGGCCCCTCAGCTCAAGAAGGACCTCAGGGAACTGCTTGAGAGAGTCCATCCCAGAGCCCCAAAGCTGCTGCAGGCAGTGGAACATCTCCCTCTGAGGCCAGGCTGAGGCAGCTGGGGCTTGGTGCTTGGAGCAGAGGAGCCTGAGGGCTGCCCTCATTGCTGGGGATCAAGATGTGCAGGGCTGGAGCCAGGCTCTGCTCAGGGATGTCCAAGGACAGCACAAGGGGCACTGGGGGCAAGCTGGAGCAGAGGAGGTGCCATGGGAACAGGAGGGCAAACTTTGTCCCTGTGAGGGTGGCAGAGCCTGGAGCAGGCTGCCCTGAGAGGCTGTGGAGTCTCCTGCTCTGGAGGCTTTCCAGCTCTGTGTGGATGTGCTCTGTGTGCCCTGCCCTGGGTGCTCCTGCTCTGGCAGGGGGCTGAGCTGGATGATCCCTGGAGGTTCCTTCCAACCCCTAAGGTGCTGTGGCTCTGTGCCAGAGGACACCACCTGCTTGTGTTGCTGGTCTGGGCTGTCAGCTTTGCCATGGCCACACTGAGCTCTGTCTTTGCAGCTGTGGGCCCAGGCTGACATCTAAATGTCCTTCCCCTCCCTAGCATCCCTTTGCCTGTGCTTCAAGGTCCATCTTCAGCTGCTTCCCGGGGCTGCAGAGGTTACAGCTGCAGCTGCAATTGCTCCCTAGGGTTGGGCACCGGGTGCTGTCTGTGGCTCTGTTGCCTTTGTGCCTGTGGGTGGTGGTGGGTGTGGGAAGAAAGTTACCTAGAAATTAGTCCTAGAAGGAACTCTTTAGGAGTGCTGGGTCCAGTGGCCTCAGTAAGGTCTGGTTTGGCACAAGTGATCTCCCAGGAAGTTTCCTCACCAGGTAGAGAGCTCACAGCTGCTGCAGCTTTCAGCTCTCTGCTCTCCTGTACCTCTTCAGGACACTCTCAGGCTCCTGTTCTGTCTTCCTCCTTCTACTTATTCCTGACTTGAGCTTGCTCTTCTCTCTGCCTTTACTCTGGCATTAGCTGGGTGCTTTCTGGAGGCAAACCACCACCTGCAAGGCCTGTGGGCATTTCTGCAGAGGCTTTGGAGCTTTCTGGAGGTATCATTTCTTCTGCAACATGCTGCAACATCCTCCGGGCAGCCACACTGACTCCAGTGAGCAGTAGGGTTAGAGAGGAGCACAGGGCACAGGAGAGACTTTGAGCCTGGGTCTGGGCCTCTGCAGACCTCTGTGACTGCTACCATCTCTGCATTGCTGCCCTCCTCTGAAGTACAGATGAAATCAGACAGGAGAGTCAGAAGTTTTGGGGAGGAGAAACCCAGACCCATGCCCAGCCCAAGCAGCTGACTCCTACCTGTTTCTTAAGTAAAAAGGCTGATTTTTTTTTTTAATGTAGTTTCTTTTTCCCTGGTTTCTAGAAATGCAGAGTTCTTCCTTACCTGAATGTAGGTCCAGCCACCAAAGCTACTCCTCGCCAATGCAAGGCAGTTCTATGAGAGGGAGAGGCTTGAACAGAGCTAAAGGAAGGGCTGGGGAGCTGCAGGAGCACCCTGGGGATGGCACTGGTCTGCTGCTAGCCTGCCTGGTCTGAAAGTGGCAGCCTTGCTGCTGCAGGGAGGGGGTTGTGGATCCTGGCCCACCCAGACTGCTGGGGTTGGGTTTGTTCCCATGCTGACTGCATCCTGCAGCCTCCAGGACCTGTCCTCTCAACTGACCCCCTTCAATATGGGGGGTCCCTGCTTCACACCCCCTTGCCTGTGGCCAAAACTTGAGGAAGGATTTCAGTTGCTGGCCATTTCCCTCTGATGCCCTGAGGACCATTTGGCCTCAGGAAGTGTTGGTGGGTCCTGGAGTCACATCAGGCCTTGCTTCCCGCTGCAGGGCTCTGGTGTGGAGCCACATGGCTTAGCCTGAAGCAGTTTAGCAGCAGCTCCAGGCACCCACATCAGCTCTACCACCACAAACCAGAATCTTTCCCTGTCTGTGGAGGACTGCCTGCCTGGCTGCAGGGCACTGGAGTGACCTCTTGTCTGTGGTGATGGTGTGCTGTGAGTGGCAGAGCAGGATGCTCCCATGCTTGCCTGGGAGGAGCAGGTCTAGGGCAGTTCCATGACACCTACCTGGCACTGGGTTTTGGCTGTTTTGTTTCCTAGCTGATGGCACAGAGTGCTCTGGCCTGGGCCCTGCCAGCAGCTCACTGAGGACACAAGATGGGGTGGGTATGGTGAGGAACCTGCCAGGCTCCTGCCAGGAGCTGTGCTGCAATTGTCAGCTCCCTGCAGCTCTGCTCAACGTTTTGCACCCTCCCTGTGCCTGCCAGCATTGCTTGGGGCCAGGCTATCCCTGCTGTGAGCAACCTGCTTCAGGTGGAGGTGGGAGGTGTGTGACCTGCAAAGGCCAGGTAGCCCTGGTGCAGGCAGGGGGAAGGCTGGCCCTTCACTTCCCTTTGATTTCACTCCCTGAACAAGAGAGCCTGGCCTGGGGGCTCTGAAGGTAAGGCAGCAGCTGTGCAAGCTGCTCCTGCAGCACTAGATGCCAGGGGCTTGGTGCAGGGTTCAGGGTCCTGGCTCAGTCTGGGGCCAGGAACAGAGAGACGAGACTGAGGCAGGTGCACCATCTCCAGGGACAGCTCATAACAGCAGAGCAGCACAGCATAGCCTTTGCCTCCAGACCTTCCAGGAAACACCACAACGATGTGGGAAACCTCCTCTGGCTCTCCTTTATTCCACAGTCCCCTGTGCAGACTCCCAGAAGCAGGAGCAGTGCTCCCTGCTGGCTCCCCTGGAATGGATTTCTGCTCTATCTGACCTGCCTTGGGAGTCCTCAGCTGCAGAAGGCATAGGGAAATGAAAGCATCACTACTTGGCTCCTGCACCAGCTGAGGAGGACAAAGGTGGACTGGGCTGCTGACTGCCGCCCCAAAAGCAACTCTGTGCTGCTTGGCTTGCTTTTGTCAAGAGTGTCCAGGTGGCAGCTCTGCAGTGCTCCTAGTGCAGAGAGCACAGTGACCCTGCAGTGCTCCTAGAGCAGAGGGCACAGTGACCCTGCAGTGCTCCTACAGCAGAGGGCACAGTGACCCTGCAGTGCTCCTAGTGCAGAGAGCACAGTGACCCTGCAGTGCTCCTAGAGCAGAGGGCACAGTGACCCTGCAGTGCTCCTAGTGCAGAGAGCACAGTGACCCTGCAGTGCTCCTAGCACAGAGGGCACAGTGACCCTGCAGTGCTCCTAGAGCAGAAGGCACAGTGACCCTGCAGTGCTCCTAGAGCAGAGGGCACAGTGACCCTGCAGTGCTCCTAGAGCAGAGAGCACAGTGACCCTGCAGTGCTCCTAGCGCAGAGAGCACAGTGACCCTGCAGTGCTCCTAGAGCAGAGGGCACAGTGACCCTGCAGTGCTCCTAGAGCAGAGGGCACAGTGACCCTGCAGTGCTCCTAGCACAGAGGGCACAGTGACCCTGCAGTGCTCCTAGAGCAGAGGGCACAGTGACCCTGCAGTGCTCCTACCACAGAGAGCACAGTGACCCTGCAGTGCTCCTAGAGCAGAGGGCACAGAGACCCTGCAGTGCTCCTAGAGCAGAGGGCACAGTGACCCTGCAGTGCTCCTAGAGCAGAGGGCACAGTGACCCTGCAGTGCTCCTAGCACAGAGGGCACAGTGACCCTGCAGTGCTCCTAGCGCAGAGGGCACAGTGACCCTGCAGTGCTCCTAGCACAGAGAGCACAGTGACCCTGCAGTGCTCCTAGCACAGACAGCACAGTGACCCTGCAGTGCTCCTAGCCCAGGGGCACAGTGACCCTGCAGTGCTCCTAGCCCAGGGGCACAGTGACCCTGCAGTGCTCCTAGAGCAGAGGGCACAGAGACCCTGCAGTGCTCCTAGAGCAGAGGGCACAGTGACCCTGCAGTGCTCCTAGAGCAGAGGGCACAGTGACCCTGCAGTGCTCCTAGAGCAGAGGGCACAGTGACCCTGCAGTGCTCCTAGCGCAGAGGGCACAGTGACCCTGCAGTGCTCCTACCACAGAGGGCACAGTGACCCTGCAGTGCTCCTAGAGCAGAGGGCACAGTGACCCTGCAGTGCTCCTAGCGCAGAGGGCACAGTGACCCTGCAGTGCTCCTAGAGCAGAGGGCACAGTGACCCTGCAGTGCTCCTACCACAGAGGGCACAGTGACCCTGCAGTGCTCCTAGAGCAGAGGGCACAGTGACCCTGCAGTGCTCCTAGTGCAGAGAGCACAGTGACCCTGCAGTGCTCCTACCACAGAGGCCACAGTGACCCTGCAGTGCTCCTAGCGCAGAGGGCACAGTGACCCTGCAGTGCTCCTACCACAGAGAGCACAGTGACCCTGCAGTGCTCCTAGCACAGAGGGCACAGTGACCCTGCAGTGCTCCTAGCACAGAGGGCACAGTGACCCTGCAGTGCTCCTAGCCCAGGGGACACAGTGACCCTGCAGTGCTCCTAGCACAGAGGGCACAGTGACCCTGCAGTGCTCCTAGCACAGAGGGCACAGTGACCCTGCAGTGCTCCTCGTCCAGGGGCACAGTGACCCTGCAGTGCTCCTAGCCCAGGGGACACAGTGACCCTGCAGTGCTCCTAGCCCAGGGGCACAGTGAGGTTTCCCAGGGAATCCTTCTACACAGGGCTCTGTTTTGCTGCATTAGCTGCCTGGGTCCCTTCCTGGGCTTCTGAGTCGTGGTCCTGACACTGCCACGCCAAAGATGTGCGGCTCAGAGGTGCTGAGGTGCCTTGAGCCACCAGAGCAATGGCTGAAAGATGCTGAGGTTCTCATGGCTGTGCCCAGAGCTTGAAGTGCTGAGACCTGAAGAGAGCCACTGAGGGGCAGGTTTCTGGGCCCCCACCGTGGGCTGCTGGTGGAGCAAGCAGAGAGATGTGGTACAGACCAGCCTCAGTGTGAGTGTAGGGCATCACATGAACCTCAAGCTCTTTAACACGGGTTGCAGAGCACAAGAGCTGGGAGGTGAGTCCTGCCACGTTTGCTGCAGGAGCAGGATCCTGTTGAGCTGGAGGAAAACATTTTGTTGTGCCGCCCTCCGATAGCACTGTCAAGGCCTTTGAAGGCACCTGCCAGAGGCTGTCTAGCTCCTGTGCTCACAAACCTCTCACCCAAGAGCCCACGGGGAATAAAGGGAAAGGCTACAAACACATCATTAACTCTGGAGAACGAACAGAGCTAAGCTGAAGATCTCCCCTAGGGGTAGCAGAGTTTAGAGTAATAGAATCATAGAACCACAGAACTGCTGAGGCTGGAAGAGATCATCCAGTCCAACACTGACCCAGAGCTCACAATCCCCCACTGCTGCTCAGCCACTGCCACTGCACCACATCCCTCAGCACCACGTCCAGGCAGCTTTCAAACACCTCCAGGGCTGGGGACTCCACCACCTCCCTGGGCAGCCTGGGACAGGGCCTGAGGACCCTTGCTGGGAAGGAATTGTTCCTAATATCCAACCTGAACCTCCCCTGGCACAACCTGAGGCTGTTTCCTCTTGTCCTGCCACTTGTTGCATGTGAGAAGAGACCAAGCCCCACCTGGCTCCAGCCTCCTTTGAGGGAGCTGCAGAGGCTGCTGAGGTCTCCCCTCAGCCTCCTCTAATGAAGACTAAACACCCCCAGCTCCCTCAGCCATTCCTCACAGCACTTTGAGTTCAAGGCCCTTCCCCAGCTTTGTTGCTCTTCTCTGGACCTGCTCCAGCCCCTCAATGACCTTCCTGTAGTGAGTGGCTCAAAACTGACCTCAGGATTTGAGGTGTGGGCTCACCAGTGCCATCAGCCTCTAAAGAGCTTGTACAAGATGTCCAAACCTCTGCAATGGTCTCAATGGGCAAGAATTAGATTGGATGTGAGGAACAAACTCTCTATCCTGAGGGTGGTGGAGCACTGGAACAGGTTGCCCAGAGAGGTGGTTGGGGCCCATCCCTGGAGATATTCCAGGTAAGACTGGAGAGAGTCTGGCTGGAGAGCAGTCCTGAAGAAAAGGCCTTGGGGGTGCTGGGGGATGAGAAGCTCAACAGGAGCCAGCAGTGAGCACTTGCAGCCCAGAGAGCCAAGCAGAGCCTGCGCTGCAGCAAGAGAAGTGTGGCCAGCAGGGGAGGGAGGGGATTCTGCCCCTCTGCTCCACTCTGCTGAGACCACAGCTGCAGCTCTGGGTCCAGTTCTGGAGCCTCTGTGCCAGGAAGGAGATGGAGGTGCTGGAAGGTGTCCAGGGAAGGGCCAGGAGGATGAGCAGAGGGCTGGAGCTGCTCTGCTCTGGAGACAGCCTGAGAGAGTTGGGGTTGTGCAGGCTGGAGAGGAGAAGGCTCCAGGGAGACCTTCTTGTGGCCTTCCAGGATCTGAAGGGGGCTACAGGAAAGCTGGGAAAGGACTTTTGAGGGTGTCAGGGAGTGATAGGACTGGGGAGATGGATCCAAGCTAGAGAAGGAGAGATTTAGGTTAGACATTAGGAAGAAGTTGTTCCCTATGAGGGTGGTAAGAGACTAGCACAGGTTGCCCAGGGAGGTGGTGGTAGCCAGGCTGGATGTGGCTGTGAGCAACCTGCTGCAGTGTGAGGTGTCCCTGCCCATGGCAGGTGGGTTGGAACTGGCTGAGCCTTGAGGTCCCTTCCAACCCTGACAATTATATGATTCCATGATTCTGTATTCAAGGAGAGGAGGGACAGGGCTCTGGACAACCTGATCTAGCTGGGGATGTCCCTGCTGACTGCAGGGGGTTGGACTGGGTGACCTTGGGAGGTCCCTTCCAACCCAGACCGTTCTATGATTCTGTGATCTTGATTCTGTGATCGTGTTTCTGCACTCCACATGCATGCAACTGGGATAGAAGTAGTAGGACAAGATCCAGTGAGAACCTGTCAAAGGAAAGAGAGGTCTCAGCCTCTGCCTGCCCAGTGAATGCTTCCCAGTTGTAAGGATGAATGCTTGTTCCTGACTGTGTGCACACCTGGCTCGTGTTCAGCAGCAGGCTCAGAGCAGTGACTGTATCTTGGCAACTTGCTTTATTTAGCTGCAGCCTGCAAACACGGGGCTGCTCCTGCCTTTCCCTCCTCAGATGTCAGCCTGACTTTTAAGTGACAGATTTCCCAAGCTCTGGAACCGTCAGCATGCCATGAGCAACAGCCTGCAGCTCAGATGAAGCTGGAGGTGGTGGGGGTTTCTCTGCTTTGATTTAGCTGGATGCAGAGAAGCATTTTTTAACCTGCTCAACGTGTGCTGTGAAACTGAGACTGACCCTGCTGCTTCAGAAGATCTCCTCCTCTGCTATGGTCTCTGCTCCTTTAACTCCAAATCCTCTGCCAAAGGTTTTCTGCCTCCCGGTGTTTCTTAATGGTCATCTGGGAGCTCTAAGCCCTCAGCTTTGCTAGCACAAGGTTACAAAGTCTCTGACCAAGGGTCCTGACAAACGGAGACAAAGACACTTTTAGCCTCACTGCTTTGCCAGGAGAGGAGAAGGAGTCAGACCTCGCCCAGGTGTGGCTGCAGTCCCACAGCAGCAGTGGCTCTGCTGGCACTGCCAAGGCAGTGCGGGGCTGGGAGCAGCAGGGCAGCGGCTGTGCGAGGCAGGCCGGATGGGACACGCGGGGCCAGGCACAAGCTCCTGCTTGCTCCGAGGCAGGGGAATGTTTCTGTGTGTGGAAATGGCCCTGCTTTGATTTCCCAGCCCTCCCCTGCTGCCTGTCGTGATGGCTGCCAGCTCCTCTCGTCTGCCTTGCTCCGAGGAGCCCGCTGGAGAAGGCGGCCTGGGTAGCTTGGCACCGAGGCGGCAGGGTTAGCGGCTGCCTTGCCAAGTGCTTTGCTTTTGTCTCCGTGGCTTGGGGAGGGAGGGTGATTTGTGCTCTCGGTCACTGACAGGTCTCAGCTGACAGCTCCCTCCTCCTTTTGTACAAATTGCTTGCAGAGCAGCTAGTTGAGACATGACAAAGTTTTGAAAGAGAGAATTCCGTTTCCCATGCGGCTGCCATGGGAAAGGTCACAGCTCCGGCCCCGCTGCCGCTCAGCTCGGCACACAGAGCTGGCAGCTGGGCAAAGGCTCGGGGTGGCACCAGGGCTGGGGAGAGCAAACCCACCTCGGTGCTGCTGCCAGACAGGGTGGGCCTTGCCCAGCGGCTCTGGGCAGGGCCGTGGCAGCACATCAGCTCTGCCTGGCGCTGCCTGGGTCCGTGGGATGCCCTGGCTGTGTGTGGTGAAGGCTTCACCTGCGCAGCGTTAACCTGGTGCTCCTCTCACCTGGCTGCTCTGGCATCAGCATCACTCCTTGGTTCCCATAAAAGCATCTGGCTGATTTGGCATCGCCCCTGGGGGTCCCTAAAAGCAAACCCACGGAGGATGTTGCAACCACAGAGCAGCAATGGACTCCGGGGGTGCTTGGCCCCTGTGCAAGTCCTGGTTTCTGAGTTCTTCCCATGAACAGTGCAAATCAGACAGTGCCTTCAGCTCCCACTTGCAAACAGTGCCACTTGTGGGGCTGCCTGCAGGCCAGCAGATCCTGCTCTGCCCCCACTGTCACTCACAGAAAGCAGGGCCTTGCCTTCTGCATTGCTGAGCTGGCTGCCAGCGACCGATGCCACAGCAGCAGTCAGGCTGAGTCAGGCTGGTGCGGAGCGAGTGCCAGCTGCAGCACTGTGCTCAGCAGCCACGGGGGAGGCCTTCCAGCAGCTAACAGCACTGCTTCCAGCAGCCCTGGATGCCTGGCACCTCCCTGCATGCAACAAAGACATCCATCCAAGGCAGCAGAGGGCCTCTGAGGCTTTGGATCCCTTGCTACAGGAAGGGCATTGAGGCACTGGAGCCTGTCTAGAGAAGAGCACCAAGGCAGGTGATGGGTCTTGAACACAAGTTCTGTGAGGAGCAGCTGAGGGAGCTGGGGGTGTTCAGTGTGGAGAAGAGGAGGCTGAGGGAGACCTCATTGTTCCCTACAGCTCCCTGAAGGGAGGCTGCAGTGAAGTGGGGGCTGGCCTATTCTCCCAGGTAGCAAGTGTTAGGACCAGAGCAAAAGGACTCAAGTTGCACCAGAGGAGGCTCAATGTGAGGAAAAAAATCTTCACTGAAAGGGTCATCAGGCGCTGGCCCAGGCTGCCCAGGGAGGCGGTGCAGCCCCCATCCCTGGAGGAGTTTAAAAGATGTTTGGATGAGGAGCTCAGGGCCATGGTCCAAGAGTTGTGCATGGGGAAATGTTAGGCCATGGCTGGAGTGGATGTTTCCCAGCCAGGTGGTTCTGAGTCGAGGTCCTCTCTGGCCAGGAGACCATTGCTGCAGAGACCTCAGGCTTATGACAGTGGACTCTGACAGCCGTGGCTTTGGGAAGGAATCATCTCCTTCACTGTGCTGCTTAGGGGACAGGAGGATTTTCCTAGCAAGCTGCTGCCTCCATTGCAGACCTGCAGCTGTCACAGAGCTCTGTGCTGGGCTTAAGCTCCCGCATGCTGCTTTCTGTGGTGGTGGCACCAGGAGCAACCACATCGGCTCCAAAATAACTGCAAGTGTCTACAAGCTCCATCCTCTAGCACTGCTGTGGGCCTGTGGTCCGTGCAGGGATTTGGGCTCCTGGCACTTTTGTGTTCCTCCTATTCCAGAGATTCTGCTTGGCTGGAGCGTGAGGGATAGCATCACGGCCCTGCTCCCAGACTTCCTTAAAATGGTGCTCCACAAGTGCTTGTCTGCTGACTTCCTCTTGCTTCCAGCTGCTTAGTTGCCTTAAAAGGCAACAGAAAATTCCCAGAGCAGGCAAGGTGTGCCCAGAGGGCTGCTAGCTTTCTGTGAACGAAAGCAGAGGGACCTGCTCCAGTAGGAAGCAGACTGGGAAGTGTCATTGATCCAAGAGAGGCTGAGCTGAGAGTCATTGCTGTGTGTCTGTCTGCATGCCCCTTGCATGGCTCACTCTGTCCTTGAGGAGCTGGAGCTGAGCATCAGCACTTAGAGCATCAGTCACAGAATCAGAGTGCTGCTTTCTCTGCAGTTTCTCCTGTTCATTCACCTCTGCTCCCAGCACCACTCAGCTGTGCCTAATGATTCAGAATGTTCTGGGTTGGAAGGGACCTCCAAAGCTCATCCAGTCCAACCCCCTGCACTCAGCAGGGACATCCTCCACCAGAGCAGGTTGCCCAGAGCCCTGTCCAGCCTCACCTGGAATATCTCAAGGGATGAGGCCTCAACCACCTCCCTGGGCAGCCTGTTGCAGTGTCCCAGCACCCTCATGTCCCACAGCTGGGCACTTGGGTGCTGCAGCAAGATCTGTTCTGTGTGTACTGGAGATCCAGAGGCTGCTGAATGTGTCTTAGTGGCTAATCCAGATCACCCAAGGTGATTTCTGTCTGTGAGTGGCTGCAGCAGCTCAACTTCCCTTCTAGGGAAATTCCTGTGAGGAGAGGAAGGAGGAGGTGAAATGTGAACCAAATCTGCCTTGGCTCCTTGGCAAGACTGGGGCTAGGGGACTGCAGTGCTGAGAGCCTGGGTGGTTGCAGAGGGGATGTGTGTGAATCAGAGCTCTGCCAGGGTGCCAGGATTAGAAGAGATTTTCATGCAAAGGAGAAGGTGACTCAGGTCCACTCAAATGATCAGGGGAAATTGGCTTTTCTTCCTTATTGAGTGCTGGTGTTAAATGCAGCAAGACTCTCATGCTGTTACCCCAGTGTGAGCTGTAACAGTGCTGTCCTCCTGACTGGAAAAGCTGCTCCCTTGGTGAGTTCCTAGGAGCCAAGAGCTGCTGGGACTAGGGAGGTGGTGGATTCCCCATCCCTGGAGGTGTTCAAGAGGGGAATGGATGTGGCACTTGGTGTCCTGGTTTAGCCATGAGGTCTGTGGTGACAGGTTGGACTTGATGATCTTTGAGGTCTCTTCCAACCTTGGTGAGTCTATGATTCTGTGAAAAGGCTTTGATGAGAGCTTTGAGATAGAGCACTGCAACTGTTGTGTCTCTGGGCTGGAGCAGCAGACATCTCCCATTCTGGAGGGGCTGGTGAGCAGCTCCAGCTCAGCTGGGTGTTCTGTGCTTCTGAAGCTGTTCCTGTGGTGGTTAGACCTGGACAAATGAAATCCAAACCTGGCTGGCTGACTCCTCCTACCCTGGTTTCTCCCTGAAATGTAGCTCTGCTGGATGAAGCCTTAGGAGGGATTTCTGCCTGCTTTTGGTGGTGGATGAGAGATCTGTTTGTTTGGCAGGCTTTGTTGAAGGTACCACAGAATAGATCTGGTTGGCAGAGCCCTCCAAGCTCAGCCACTCCACCCCTCCACCCAGCACTGCAGGCTCAGCACCAAACCATGTCCCTGAGCACCAGCCCCACAGCTGCTACAACACCCCCAGGGATGCTGACTCCAGCACTGCCCTGGGCAGCCTCTTCCAATGTCTGAGAGCCCTTCCAGGGCAGAAAGATTTCCTGAGCTCCAGCCTCAGCCTCCCCTGGGGCAGCTTGGAACCATTGCCTCTGCTCCTGTCCCTTGCCACCAAGGAGCAGAGGCTGCCCCCTCCTCACTCCACACAGCACCACAGAGTGGTTTGAGTTGGACCTCCAAAGCTCACCCAGTCCAACCCCCTGCACTCAGCAGAGACATCCCCAACCAGAGCAGGTTGCCCAGAGCCCTCTCCAGCCTCACCTGGAATAGCTCCAGGGATGAGGCCCCAACCACCTCCGCGGGCAACCTGTTGCAGTGCTCCAGCAGCCTCCTGGTGCAGAACTTATTCCTTACATCCAATCTCCATCTGCTCTGCTCTGGTTTGAAGCCATTGCCCCTGGTGCTGTCCCTGCAGGCCTTTGGGAACAGTCCCTCTGCAGCCTTCTTGTAGCCCCTTCAGGGACTGGGAGGCTGCTCTGAGGTCTCCCTGGAGCCTTCTCTTCTCCAGGCTGAACACCCCCAGCTCCCTCAGCCTGTCCTCATAGCAGAGCTGCTCCACCCCCCTGATCATTTTTATGGCCTCTTCTGGACCCTCTCCATCAGGTCCAGGTCCTTCCTTTGCTGAGGGCTCCAGAGCTGGATGTAGCACTACATGTGAGGTCTCAGTGGAGCAGAGTGGCAGAATCAGCTCTTTCCATCTGCTGGCCACAGATCCCCTTCAGGGAGCTGTAGAGAGCAAGGAGGTCTCCCTCAGCCTCCTCTCCAGCCTGAACATCCCCATCTCCCTCAGCCCCTACTCATTGCCGAGGTGCTCCAGGCCCTTCTCCAGCCTCATTGCCCAGCTGAACTCTGCAGTTCAGGGCTGTGCCAGGGCAGCTGACAGGGTGATGCCCACTGGAGGGGAGCAGAGCTCGGCCCTGTGGGCTGCAGCCGGTCACCAGTCACGGCGAGCGGGCACCTGTGCCCATGCAGAGACGGGTTAGGAGGTGAAGGTCTGGTGACTGCTGGCAGCCAGGCAGAGGCAGGATGGGAGGTGGCTGGGCAGAGCTGTGGGGATTGTCACTCAGGTGTAACGTTCCAGGAGCTGTGTGGGCATCGCCGGCTCCCGCCGGGCATGTTTAGGCAGAGGGAGAACTCACCCAAAGACAAATGGAATTCCACAAGTGTGTGAATGGCAGCAGCAGCAGCCTCGTAAAGTGAGCTCAGCAGCCCTGGGTGGAAGTGGCCCTGGTGCCTGCAGGTTGGGTGTGGTGCTGGGGGCCTCGCAGCAGACATTGTCTCGGAGGAGTTGGTGATCTTGAACGCGCCGGGCACGCGCCGCCGGGCAGCCTGTGTCTTATTAACGCAGTCTGTAACTCATCATCCTGGGGAAGGGAAGCCTCCTGCTGGGGCAAGGGGGGAGGCAGCGACCCTGAGCGGGAGCCACTGAGCGTGGAGGAGTCAGTGATCCACGGCAGAGTGACCCCGAGGAGCCCAGGCTCTGCTGCCTGCCCATGGCTGTGCCACACCAGCTCCGTGGCTGCAGGGCAGGCTCAGCCAGATCAGAGCAGTTCAGGAGCCTGTGGGCATCTCCCTCTTGGATGGGCAATGACCTCCCCTGTGCTGCCTTACCCTGATCTGGCTGCAGCAGGGAGCTCTCCTGAGAGCATCCCTTCTCCTTGCCATGGTGAATGGAGTTGCTTTCCTCTAAGGTGAGCAGCAGGAGACTCTCGTCAGGGACAGGGTCTGTGCAGCCCTGGAGCAGGAAAATTCCATTGGGCTTTGACTTTAGGTTACAACTTCTGAAGAGAAGTACAATGGATAAGTTTGGGTAACTAAGGAAATGGAGCTGGGAGGATGTTGATACTGGAACCAGACCTTATAGCAGCCTACAAGAAAGTGGGGAGACACTGGCACAGGTTGCCCAGGGAGGCTGTGGATGTCCCTTCCCTGGAAGTGTTCCAGGCCAGGCTGGATGAGGCCTTGAGCAACCTGGGCTGGTGGGAAGTGTCCCTGCCCATGGCAGGGGGTTGGAACTGGATGAGCTTTGGGGGTCCTTTCCAACCCAACCATGCTGTGAGCCCAGGAGTCAATGATGCCACACAGGTGCAGAGGGATGTGACATTTACTCACTGTCAGTATTTCTCTTCAATTCTGTCTTATTAGATGATCTGTTTAATTCAGAGATTTGCTGTTTGGCTTTTGTTACTGGGATTGAGGAAGAGCCCAGCAGCAGCTCTCCCTCTCTCCCCTCAGCTGGTGCAGAGCAGGTCGTATCAAAACCCAAACAAGATGTTTGTGGGGTTTTTGTGTGATCAGAGAGCTGTTTGCTAACAGGGTTTGGAGATGGCTTGGCTCTGGCAAGTCCTGGCTTCCTAAAGAATTGCAAATGGTGGAAGGGGAAAGTAGATGAGTTTAGGTGGATTTGGGCCTGGGATTGCCCCTTGCATAGGCTGAATGTCATCTACCTGCAGGAGACTTCAAGGAGCCTCCTAAGACCGTGGAGTGTCCAGCAGCCCAGGCCTAATTCAAAGCACTGCTCAGATGAGGAGAGGACAGCCAAGTTGTGAGCCCCTGCAGAAGGGAAAGGGGAGGTTCAAAACCTGGTGGGAGGGCAGTGGGACTCTAGGAAGTTCTCATTGGAACAAGGAAGTGTCTCAGTTTCTTGTAGTGAAAGGAGATGGCCTCAGGGTCTGTTCCTAGGCTGCAGCTCACCCTGGCCACCCAGCCTGCCCAGCCTCCTGTCCTGGGCTGTGGTATCCAGCAGTTCACTGCCACTTATGCACAAGAGCTGTCCCCTGCTTCAGCTGACCAGGCTGGGATTTCACCCTGGGTCACTTGACCTGCAGAGGGCTGGAGTGAGGATTCTGGGAGAGGTCCACTCACCAAACTGTCTCCAAATGCTCCTGGGTCTGTCCCTTCCAAACTCCCCTCTGAGTGCCTGGGAAAACAGGGTCTGGAGGAGCAATTAGTAGCAATCCCCCAGACTTACTTTGTGGCCATGCCTCCAACTCTCTACACAAACAAGAGTTTCAAACAGGCACCCAGGGCTTTTCAGGCTCTGGAGAAATCACCCTGCAGGACTTCCTGAGTCAGCATTGACTACTCAGCCCCATACTTAGCTGGAGGGACCATCTCCATTAGGAAGAAGCTCTGCTCCATGAAGTTGCTGCAACACTGGAAGAGGTTGCCCAGGGAGGAGCTTGAGGCCCCATCCCTGGAGCTATTCAAGGTGAAGCTGGAGAGGGCTCTGGGCAACCTGATCTAGTGGAGGATGTCCTTGCTGAGTGCAAGGGGGTTGGACTGGATGAGCTTTGGAGAACCTTTCTGTCCCAGACCATTCTATGGTCTAGAGGAAGGCTTGGGTCAGGCCCTAACTGCCTAGGGAAGGTGCTTTAGGCAGGGTGTAGCTGGGCTGCTGGTGTGAGCACACAGTGCTGCTGTTGCTAGCTGGTCAGAGTTTGCCTAGCCGGCTGCTCTGGGAGGCTCTCATGTTCATCACTAACTCCAGCTCTGTAGTGGTGTTTGAGGGCTGCCCTGCAGGGAGAAGCTGCTGGCAGCACTTAAGTCAAGCTTCACTTGAGTTACACAAAGTCCTGTGTTGGCTCTGCAGCTGATGGGGATTGAAAATGCATTGTGTTCCCTCATGTGCTGAGCACAGGCTCTCAGCCAGGCTTCCTGGCTGCTCCTTTGCCTGCCTTTGCTCCCCCTCTGCCTTCTCCACTCAGTGTACTGCTCTCAGTGTGTGGCAAGCAGTGCTTGAGCCCCAGCAGGTCTGCAAAGTCCTTGTGTTGTCAGCCAGAAGACTTGGTGGGACTCAAGCATCCACATCCCTCACTGCAGTGTCCCTGCTGGCTTGGGACCAGGCATCCCCTGCATCCCTTCTTCCCCTCAAAGCACAGTCTGAGCCCTTCTCTGTTACACCTTATCTCCCTGTGTTGTGAGCACATTGGCTCTGCACAGCCCCACCTGCAATCATGGCTCCTCTGGAGCTGCTCCTCCTTCCCATGACAAAGCAGTGCCCCAAGAGCCACAGAGCTCTCCACTGCTGTGTGCCCCAAGCTCTTCCCAACCTCACTGAGGACTGACTTGAAATCCCCTTCATACCTCCAGGTTTCTGGGTCAGCTGGTGCTGTGGTGAAATGGAGGTCCAGCAAGCTGCCTCCTCGTTGTGGTGGTTAAGCTGCTTTGGGGTCTAAGCAGGGACTTGACCACGATGCGAAGAGAGACCGAGGGCAGGGCAAGGGGTGGCTTTTCCCACCTTGCTCTCAAAGGATGTAGCCCTCAAAATCTGACCCCAGGTGGCAACCTTTCAGCTTGCACTGATTGCTGTGCCTGCTTTTCATCACAGAGGAGACAACATCAGGCTTCCCTCTGAAATCTTCCTGCCAGTTTCCCCCCCATAACACTCCTGCCTCTTCCAGAAGGTGCTGCTGAATTATCCTGGAGCCTTGGCTGACACATTAGCACAACACAGAGCTTGGTGCAGGGGAGCTTTGCAGTGGCTCGTTGCATCAGAAAGTCATTAGGAAGTCTCCTGATTTGCCTTCAGTGCAAGGTGCTTGGAAGGGACCAAATCCTCATGGCATCTGAGGCATAATAGGAGCCTTCATACCCAGGGCTTGCAGAGCCACAAACCCTGCAAGGGTCTGGAGAACTCCCAGTGCCAGTTGAAAATCCCCTGCTCAAACCTCCCCTCTGCCTTCAGTCTGCCAGTGCTGAGTGCTCCAGGGACTTTTCAGCCTTTAAATTCATGTGGGATGGTGCAAGGGTGGCAGAAAGGCTTCCCCTTTGCAGCAGGGCCTTGATTCAGGTTCTTCTCATGTGTTTCCCACCATTTGCCTAAGGAACTTACAAGGGCTGGGAGTGCCAGGACAAGGGACAATGGCTTTGAGCTGGGAGAGGGCAGATTGAGACTGGAGATGAAGAAGAAATTCTTGGTAGTGAGGCTGGGGAGACACTGGCACAGGCTGCCCAGGGAGGCTGTGGCTGCCTCCTGCCTGGAGGTGTTCCAGGCCAGGCTGGATGAGGCCTTGAGCAGCCTGGGCTGGAGGGAGGTGTCCCTGCCCATGGCAGGGGGTTGGCAATGGATGAGCTTTGCTGTCCCTCACAACCTAAACCATTCTCCAAAGGAACTCCCTGCTCAGAACAAGTGCCTAGCCTCTAGGAAGATGCTTTGGAAGCTACCACTCTTTGCCAGGTTGCTCTGCCCTGAGGAGCAGTTGGATGTGCTCTCTGTTGGCATTTGTGTCATAGCCTCCTGGGGGTGACTGAGTCGTCAGTCTTCTTTGTGCATCCTGCAGCTGCTGTTGCAGCAAACAACTGTGGTGTAACTTGCAAGTATCACTTTTTCTCATGGTTTTTCCCAGCTCCTGGGGTTGATGAGGATCTCAGATACTCATCCCCAGTGAACCTCAGTAATTCCTGAAGTGCTGTTTGAAAGGTGATCCCAAGTTGCATGAAATTTCCTGGCAGAAACCTAAGGTAGGTTTTTTCCTTAACCTTGGCCAGAGCTGATCTTTGGCTTTAGAGACTTGAAGCAGGAGCTCAGCTTTCCAAAAATGCTTGTGCTGAATGAGTCCCACTGGGGCCTTCCCAAATTAGCCATGGCTCCTCAAAGGCATCAACAGAGACAATTCAATGATGCTGTCAGTGATGGTTCCAGCAGGACCATCCATTCTAGCACCATCTGTGAAGAGACAAACATGTCAGCTGCTGAATGCTTTTGCTAAAGGAGAAGGAAATCAGCTTCTTGCACCCAGCACATGTTCCTCTCTTGCACCCAGCACATGTTCCTCTCTTGCACCCAGCACATGCTCCTACTGCTCCCCAGACTGTAATGCTCTCTGCTTCTTCTGATCTTCAGTGACTTCATCACTGATCTGGGTAAGGGCATTGAGGGCACCCTCAGTAAGTCTGCAGATGGCACCAAGCTGGGTGGCTGTGTCCATCTGCTGGAGGGCAGGGAAGCTTTACAGCAGGGTCTGGGCTGGTGAGAGCCATGGGCCAAGGCTCACTGGGTGAAGATCAGCAAGGCCAAGGGACAGATCCTGCACCTGGGTCACAACAACCCCATGGGGAGCTGCAGACCTGGGGATGTGTGGTTGGAAAGCTGCAACAGGGAGGGGGACCTGGGGCTGGTGGTTGGCAGGCACTGACCAGGAGCCAGCAGTGCCCAGGGGGCCAGGAAAGCCAATGGCATCCTGGCTTGGGTCAGAAGCAGGGTGGGCAGCAGGGACAGGAGGTGACCATGCCCCTGTGCTCAGCACTGGGGAGGCCACACCTGGAGTGCTGTGCTCAGCTCTGGGCCCTCCCTGCAGGAAGGACATTGAGGGGCTGGAGCCTGTCCAGAGCAGGGCAGCCAGGCTGGAGAAGGGCCTGGAGCCCCTTGGCTATGAGGAGGGGCTGAGGGAGCTGGGGGTGTTCAGGCTGGAGAAGAGGAGGCTGAGGGAGAGCTCCTTGCTCTCTGCAGCTCCCTGAAGGGAGGTTGGAGTGAGGAGGGGGCAGCCTCTGCTCCTTGGTGGCAAGGGACAGGAGCAGAGGCAATGGTTCCAAGCTGCCCCAGGGGAGGCTGAGGCTGGAGCTCAGGAAATCTTTCTGCCCTGGAAGGGCTCTCAGACATTGGAAGAGGCTGCCCAGGGCAGTGCTGGAGTCAGCATCCCTGGGGGTGTTGCAGCAGCTGTGGGGCTGGTGCTCAGGGACATGGTTTGGTGCTGAGCCTGCAGTGCTGGGTGGAGGGGTGGAGTGGCTGAGCTTGGAGGGCTCTGCCAGCTGGCTGTGTTCTGTGGTTCTGTGGTTCTTGCTGTTCTTTCTTCACCATCACCAAGAGTCTAACTCAGCCTTTCATCTAGGAAAACTCTCGTTTTCTTTCTAGGTGACTAACCCCAGAATGTTTGCTGTCACTGTTTAAAACTCCTCAGCTCCATAAGTGGAAGAGGCCTGGCTGGCAGATGCTGGCAGTGCAATGCCTCGGAGAACCAAGTTGTGCTGATGGGTGGTGAGGTGAACTTGGCTGGGTCAGGTGGAGACCTGTAAGAGGTTAACTCAGCCCACAAGACCAAAACCCAACTAGCCTGACCAAAGCTGCAGAGCTGCCTGCAGGCAGCGTGGAGGTCCTGCTCCTCTCTGGGTACTGCTGCTGCACCTGGCAGCACCGGGTGAGGAGCTCTGCTTTGGTGTCGATCTCTGCAGAGCCTGCAGGGGTTTATGTAAGGCTAAAACAAACCTTGCTTGGCTGAGCAGTGCAGCAGGACTGGGCTGCCCTGCTGGGAATCCAAGGGGCTGCTGGGAAATGCTGTGGTCACTTTCTGTGGCTGGAGCCATGTCCAAGCCATTGGTCATTGGACTGATCCACCCTGCACAGCCCTGGCATGGTTTGGGGTTGTTGATTGACCTGAGCCAGTTCCTGTAATTTCCTTGTACCTTCTGATAGGGGCAGGTTTGCAGCTCCTCATCCTATCAGATCCCTTCAAGTATTTTTACAGAGCCACAGAATGTTAGGGGTTGGAAGGGGCCCCCAGGGATCATCCAGCTCAGCCCCCTGCCAGAGCAGGAGCACCCAGGGCAGGGCACACAGAACACAACCAGAGGAGTTTGGAAAGCCTCCAGAGCAGGAGACTCCACAGCCTCTCAGGGCAGCCTGCTCCAGGCTCTGCCACCCTCATAGGGACAAAGTTTGCCCTCCTGTTCCCATGGCACCTCCTCTGCTCCAGCCTGCCCCCAGTGCCCCTTGTGCTGTCCTTGGACATCCCTGAGCAGAGCCTGGCTCCAGCCCTGCACATCTTGATCCCCAGCAATGAGGGCAGCCCTCAGGCTCCTCTGCTCCAAGCTCCAAGCCCCAGCTGCCTCAGCCTGGCCTCAGAGGGAGATGTTCCACTGCCTGCAGCAGCTTTGGGGCTCTGGGATGGACTCTCTCAAGCAGTTCCCTGAGGTCCTTCTTGAGCTGAGGGGCCCAGAACTGGATACAGTATTCCAGATATGCCCTCAGGGTAGAGTAGAGGGGCAGAAGAACCTCCCTCTCACCACAACCCTTCCAATCCACCTCAGAATGCCATTGGCCTTCTTGGCCACAGGGGTACATTGCTGGCTCATGGACTGCTTGATCTTAGATCCTGCCCAGATGAGAGCTGATTCTGCCACTCTGCTCCAGTGAAACCTCACTGCATCCAGCTCTGGAGCCCTCAGCACAGGAAGGACCTGGACCTGATGGAGAGTGTCCAGAGGAGGCCATGAAAACGATCAGGGGAATGGAGCAGCTCTGCTATGGAGACAGGCTGAGGGAGCTGGGGGTGTTCAGCCTGGAGAAGAGAAGGCTCCAGGGAGACCTCAGAGCAGACTTCCAGTACCTGAAGGGGCTACAAGAAGGCTGCAGAGGGACTGTTCCCAAAGGCCTGCAGGGACAGCACCAGGGGCAATGGCTTCAAACCAGAGCAGAGCAGATGGAGATTGGATGTGAGGAACAAGCTCTGCACCAGGAGGCTGCTGGAGCACTGCAACAGGTTGCCCAGGGAGGTGGTTGGGACCCTGTCCCTGGAGCTATTCCAGGTGAGGCTGGACAGGGCTCTGGGCAACCTGCTCTGGTTGGGGATGTCCCTGCTGAGAGCAGGGGGTTGGACTGGAGGAGCTTTGGAGGTCCCTTCCAGCCCAGAGCATTCTGTGGTGCTGTAATATGTGATTACAAAGGAGCTGGGAAATGAGTAGTGACTTAGGGGTTGTCTTGCTCCAGCTTGATGGGAAATCTGTTTTCTGTGAGTAGGGCTGGAGCAGATATGCCTCCAATGCAGAGTGGCAGGATGGTGCCATCTCTTTGGAGCCCCAAGCTCTAACACAGTCTGGCCAAGGATGTGCTTTGGATGAACACCTCTGCTTCTGTTGGTGGAGCTGGCAGAAGTGCTGGAGATGCTGCTCCAACATCCCTCACCCATCTGGTAAATGCTCTGTGCCAGTGAATTATCTGCAGCTGATCCCAGCCCGTGGCAGGAACAGCTGCTCAGCAAGGGGCTGAAGGGTGCAGGGTGCTGGGAAGGAGAGGTGAATGCTGCCTGCTCACAGCCGGTGCAGAGACACTCTGGGCACAGCGGCGGACGCAGAGGCAGGGGGTGAAGTGTGTGTGGTTAGAGAGGCAGAGAAAGGGGATAGCTCCAGTCGTATTTTGGGCTCACTGCAGGGAAGGGAGGTCAGCAGTGCCTAGGAAAGTGCTCCTCTTTTCCTTGGGACCAGCTGGAGAGCACAGCAGTGCTGGGAGGCCAGAGCCACGTGGCTTACACACATGTAGGTCTGTGGAGGTGCTGGGCTGTGGGCAGCTGTGAGCAGCAGTGAGGAGATAGCATTCAGTCATCAGTGCTGCTATTTGGTCTGTATGAATTCAGAGTCATAGAATGGCTTGGGTTGGAAGGGACCTCTGAAAGTATCTGGTCCAGCTCCACCTGCAGTCAGCAGGGACATTCTCAGCTAGAGCAGGTTGCTCAGAGCTGATCACAGGGTAGTCCCCATTGGGTGGCTGTGACATCTGTGGGCAAGTCAGTGATTCCATGCTGCTAAAAATCTTCATGTAGCCCAAGTGGCTTCCCAACCCAAACTCTTCTTGCTCTCCTGATTGAGGCAGCACCATGGGAGTGATAGCTCTCCAGGCATCCAGAGATGAAGCTGATGCCCAGGGCTGCACATGGAGTAGCTGCACATCCTGGCACTCCTCACCTCCCAAGGCAGCCCTGTCACAGCCCCAGGTGAGGGCAGAGAAGAGCCAGCTCAGCTGCAGTCGTGCAGGAGCAAAGGGAGAGACCAGATCAGAGAAGAGGAGCTGTGGGCCCAGGCTTTCAAGTCAGGCAGGACTGGATTGTGAATTCTGGTGGATGTGAGAGCAAAAGAGCTGTAACCTGGAGAGCACAGAGATGTTGCAGAGATGCCAGTGGAGAGCCAGACCCTGTCTTGGTGTAAAGCTCAGGGAACACTGGCTGGGCTAGGGAGCAAAACTGATGCAGAGGGTGGGAGAGGGGCAAGGAGCCCACTGGTGTGAGGCAAGGCAGGTTTGATGGAGGCTCCAGCTTCTCCCCTCATTGTGCTCCCACATACTTCAGGCCCGGGTGTCCCGCAGAGCCTGTGCAGCAGCAGGGTGGGAGGGTGCTGGCCAGGGGGGCTCTTGGGCATAGGAAATGCCCATCCTGCCTCGGGGCCAGGGCTGTTTACAAGCTGCCGGTGTTGGAGGATTGTTTCCTTGGGTCCTGGCGTGCCAAGTATTGTTTAGTTTAATAGCCCTGTTAATAGGATTGTATCTGCCTGGGCTATTACGTGAAGGAAAACGATTCCTGCTCTGAAAGGAAAAGACACTCCAGTAGCGATGTTGCAAGACACACATCTGTCGTCAAATGCTGCTGCTAAGCTCAGATGTCTCTGGGCCGGTGCCAAGGCTCCTTCTCGTGCTTTGCCACTTGGGCCAGGGAGGAACACACACACGCAGACGTGCCTGGCGAGCCTGCCCGCGGCTTTGCAGGGGAGCCAGCGCTCCGAGCCCTGCGCAGCTCTGCCCTCCCTGGAGGTGTCCTCCGGCAGGGCCGAGCATGCGCTGCCGGCAGGTACCGCAGAGGGGGCCAGCCAAACGGCGCTGGGTGCTTACCCAGGTGAAGCTGAACCACCCCATACCGGTGAGCTGCGTGGATCGAGGGCTAGAGCGCAGCCTCTGCCAGAGCTCCTCCAGGGCATGAATTTGATAATCTTCCTGGGAAGGTCCAAGGAGCACAGCTGGGACCCCACCGCAGAGCACAGCTCTCTAGTTTGAAGGCTGCCACTCTTGGGTTCACTCCCCATCTCTGTTCCTTTAAACACTTGGCTCCATGCTCCTGGTTTAATCCTGCCACCTCCCAAGCAGGGTCAGGCAGCTGCTGGCAAGTGTGAACTGTGACAACTTGATAGATGGGGCAGAAGGTATAGTTAGAGTGAGAGCCTGACCGAGAGAAGTGGTTTGCAGTTGTGGAGCTGTGAGCAGTTCCCTGGCAGGAGCCTGGGCTCCTGGGCAGCCTGACTGCTCAGCCATGAAGCCTGGCTCCCTGGGCTAGTTCAGCAGTGGAAGATGGGCAATTCCCCAGCGAGCAGCTGGAAGAATAATGCACCCTGGGACCTGGTCACTGATTTATGCCCAACCTTTGGAGCCACTGCGTGTGCGGAAGTCATTACCAGGTCCTCAGCACAGATGAGCCATGGAGAAAAGTGGCTTCTCAGCATGAGGCTGACCTGTTGCTGCCTCTGACCAGGCAGCCAAGAGATCCAGCTAGGAAGTACAAAACAAAACCCAGTGCCACTGCAAGCTGCACTGTCCAGCCCTACCCTGCAGAAAAGAACTAATATGGAGAGCCAGCTGGTGGCAAGGGGCTGGTGTTTGTAGGTGAGTGAGAGTCTGCCAGTTCCAGAGAAGCACAGGGCATGCAAAGAAAGAAGGCAAAAAAGATGTCCATGCCCCTTCTGGGAGCTGGAGGCTTTTAAACCCAAGCCCTCTCATCCCTCACAGTTACCCTGCAGCGACAGGACCAGGGGCAATAGTGTTCAGCCTGGAGAAAAGAAGGCTCCAGGCAGACCTCAGAGCAGCTTCCAGTACCTGAAGGGGCTACAAGAAGGCTGCAGAGGGACTGTTCCCAGAGGCCTGCAGGGACAGCACCAGGGGCAATGGTTTGCAATGAAAGCAGAGCAGATTGAGATTGGATGTGAGGAACAAGTTCTGCACCAGGAGGCTGCTGGAGCACTGCAACAGGTTGCCCAGGGAGGTGGTTGGGACCCTGTCCCTGGAGCTATTCCAGGTGAGGCTGGAGAGGGCTCTGGGCAACCTGCACTGGTGGAGGATGTCCCTGCTGAGTGCAGGGGGTTGGACTGGGTGAGCTTTGGAGGTCCCTTCCAGCCCAGAGCATTCTGTGATTCTCAGATGGGAACACCACTGGGGTGAGTGCTCAAGCACAGCAGCCTTGGAAGGAAACCAGGTGCTGGGTGTAAGCACCCAGAACTGACTCCCTCTTTTGAAAATTCTTCACTGGACTGTGGGCATGGTCAGAAATGTCTGTGCCACACAGCCATCCATGCATTAGCCCAGGTGGAGAATGCCTGTCACCTCCCCTCCACCACCCCAAACCCAGGTTTTCCCCAGCCCCAAAGTCCCTGCTGCTCTTTCTGCCATCTCTAGTTGCTGTGCTTGAGGCAGGCAAGGCGAGTGCCAGGTGAGTGCCAAGGAGTGCTCCTAGCCCTGCTGGCCCTTCACCTGCTGACTTTTGTGTGGCACAATGTCACATTTCTTGTTATAGAATAGAATAGAATAGAATAGAATAGAATAGAATAGAATAGAATAGAATAGAATAGAATAGAATTAACCAGGTTGGGAAAGACCTTTGAGATCATCAAGTCCAACCTATCACCCAGCACCATCTGATCAACTAAACCATGGCACCAAGTGCCTCATCCAGGCTCTTCCTAAACAGGAAGGTGGTGACTAGGAAGGTGGTGACTCCACCACCTCCCTGGGCAGCACATTCCAAGGCCAATCTCTCTCCTGGGAAGAACTTCTTCCTAACATCCAGCCTGAACCTCCCCTGCTGCAGCTTGAGACTGTGTGCTCTTGTTCTGGTGCTGGTTGTCTGGGAGAAGAGACCAACCCCCACCTGGCTACAACCTCCCTTCAGGTAGTTGCAGAGAGCAAGAAGGTCTCCCCTGAGCCTCCTCTTCTGCAGGCTAAGCAACCCCAGCTCCCTCAGCCTCTCCTCACAGGGCTGTGCTCCAGACCCCTCCCCAGCTTTGTTGCCCTTCTCTGGACACCTTCCAGCATCTCAACATCCTTCCTAAACTGAGGGGCCCAGAACTGGACACAGTACTCAAGGTGTGGCCTAACCAGTGCTGAGCACAGGGCACAATGACCTCCCTGCTCCTGCTGGCCACACTGTTCCTGATGCAGGCCAGGATGCCCTTGGCCCTCTTGGCCCCCTGGGCACACTGCAGGCTCATGTTCAGCCTACCATCAACCAGCACCCCCAGGTCCCTCTCTGCCTGGCTGCTCTCCAGCCACTCTGACCCCAGCCTGTAGCTCTGCATGGGGTTGTTGTGGCCAATGTGTAGAACCTGGCACTTAGATGTGCTGTCACCTCTGTTCCCTGGGCTGCAACCTGGACCAGTTTCATTGCCTGCAAACTGTCATGGTCTACTTCTGTCACAGACACCATGGGTTTAGGTTCCTCTTTTTGCCAGGTCATCTCAGAAAACTGTCCAGGTCCTACCTACAGACAGAAGAGGCAAGGAGGGGTTGCCTTGCCCTTTGGAGTGGCCAGCATGGGCTTTGCACCCTCTTGGCCAGCTGGGGTGACTCTGATCTCCTGTGGCCTGAGGGCACTCATCGTGCTTCAGCTTCTTCCCAGGGTTGCAGCTGCCTTGCTGTGTGTGGCAAAGGCTGTTGGGATCCAAGGTGCAGAGCTGCCAGTGCAGAGCACTCCTGAACAAGACCTCCTGTGAGAACAACTCAGTTAGGTCCTGCAGGGATGCTGTGAGTGGGCTCTGAGTCTGGGTTCAGTGGCCCAGCCCCTGTCCCAGAAGTGGCAGAGGCAGATGCTGGGCTGCAGAACGTGGCAGGCAGGAAGGGCTGCTGATGTGTCCAGGACCAGGGCCTTGGGCTGCTTGTCAGACATTGCTGAATGCAGGAGCACTGTTGGGGGGATGCCAGAGGGCTGAGGGTGTGCAGGGGCTGGGCTGGCCTGCTCTATCCTGTACCCTGCTGCCTGCAACTGGAAGAGCCAGGAGGGGCAGAGACCACCCTGAGCTGTCTCCTGTCCCCCCATGCCTCTGACCTGTGGGATCCTTGCTCACAGTGTGGGACACAGAGGCAACATGAAGCGCCCTGTGTGATGTCCGGAGCAGATGGGGCTTGGGTTGTTTACACACAGTGCTGACTCAGTCATCTGCAGTGAATTTACCTTTAAAGTGACCAGCTCACCTCTGGGGCTGCATGCTGGGAGGCACTCTGTGGTTCATCACAGAGCAGCAGAACCTCCTGGCCCTGCTGTGAAGAGAGGCAGATGTGAGAAGCATCTCCATGGCTTGCTACTCCATGTCAGATGAGTGCCAGAGCAGGTCATCCTCCTTGCACTGTGGCACAGGAGGCAGGAAAACCATTTCTGTGTGGTAGACCAAAGAGTTTCAGAGTCCTAAAGCAAAGACTCTGACTGGGAACGGTGGGAAGAGAAAGAATTCTGTCCCCACGAGTGGGAGGAAACCTCCCAATGGGATCAAAACTTGTTGCTCTGGCAGAAATTCGGCTCCCTCTGCTTGTGAGCTTTAGGGAAGAAGAGCTGATCTCTGTGTCCATCTGCCTGGTGGGGCAGGAGTCTCTGAGACAAAGACTCATCCATCAGGAGGGGTGGCAGTGGGTGCCATACAACAGGGTGCACCATAGCAGATGCAGGCACTGCCTCGTGCCCTCTGCTGTGCCAGCATGTGTTCCTGCGGTAGTTTTAGGCTGTGCCCAGAAAACTTTCCACAGATCTTGAACAGAAAACAGCAGAATGCAAAGAAATTACTATGGGATGGGAAAAGGAAAATAATGATGAGGTCTAAATAACCTCTTTGGACAGACACCTACCATGGAAATTAGTTTTGTACACTACCCTTCCTCACTCTGGCAGATGCCAGCTCTGGCTCCTGCTGGCTTTGCTGACCTTGGCTGCATTGCTTTGTTGTGGCTGAGTATTAACAAACAACCCTCTGCTCTTTCTCTAGTCCCTGGAGATCTTGAAGAAAAGCCTGGATGAGGCACTTAGTGCCATGCTCTACCTGACTGGATAGGGCTGGGTGATAGGATGGACTGGAGGTCTCTGCCAACCTGGTTGATTCTGTGGTTCTATGATTCTAAGTGCAGGAGGGAGGGAAGGGAGCAGGGAGGGGGAAGCTATTGATAGCCCCCTGATTTTTCCAGGGGAATTCTTGTGCTGTTTATAACTTGCACACATATGTAAATATTGTCTATTTTGTACACATTCATTGCATTTCATATTTAGATGGCAGCTTTGCTTGTAAGTACAGCTTCAGTTGCTTTCAGCTGAGCTGCTCTGGTCCTTTCCTGTTGGGGGATCAGTTTCAACCCACCACATCACAGCTCTTCTCAGTCCTTACGCAGCACTTTGTCACAGCAGGAGCACCTGGAGCACAGCAGTGGTGACTCAGGCTCTCAGTTGAGACCCTGGCCCTCTCCTGAGGGGTCCCTCCTGCTTGCTTCACTTTGAGCTGCACTCAAGGAGGGGCACTGCAAAGGACTTCTCTCGAGAAACTCCCCTTGAGGTTGGGTGAGGCCCCTGGAGATCAGACAGCTTCTTTCTCTACAGTGTATCAGAGGCTGGATCCAAGACAGCCTGCTGGCAAAGGCCAAACAAGGTTGCCTGGGCTCTTGCCTGTCTCCTCCAGCTAAGGAGCATCACTTTGGCCAGAGCTGTAGGTCAGCATTGATGAGGCTGTGCTTGAGGGCTAGGGAAACTGCTGGGACTTACACAGAATCATAGAGCAGCAGGGGTTGGAAGGTACCTCTGGAAATCATCCAGTCCAACCCCACTACAAACACAGGTACAGCTAGATCAGGGCACACAGGAACACATCCAGGTAGGTTTGGAAAGCCTCCAGAGAAGAAGACTCTACAACCTTTCTGGGCAGCCTGCCCCAGGCCTCCAGCACCCTCACACCAAGAAAGTTTCTCCTTAAGTTCAGATTAAGTCTCCTGGGTTACAGTTTGTGCCCAGTGCCCCTTGTCTGATCACCATTGACAAGAGTCCAGCCACAGCCTCTTGGCCTCCAACCTTTAGCTATTGGTAAGCATTGAGAGAATCCCCCCTCAGGCTGCTCTTCTCCAGGCTAACCAGCCCCAGGTCAGCCACTCTTCATCACACAGATGTTCCAGACCCTCCATCATCCTCACAGCCTCTGTTCCCTGTCCTTCTCGATCTGGGGAGCCCAGACCTGGACACAATACTCCAGGTGAGGCCTCACCAAGGCAGAGTGAGAGACCTTCCCTCAGCCTGATGGCCACACTCTTCTCAATGCACCCCAGGATGCCCTTGGCCCTCCTGGCCACAGGGACACATTGCTGTCCCACGGGGAACTTGTAAGAGAGATGCTTCACTGCTGTCAGCATCCCTTCTCTTGGACTCTCCCCAGGACTGTCCCTCTTGAAGTGGGGAGCCCAGATCTGGACACAAAGCTGCAGGTGCAGCCTCACCAGGGCACCCTGAGCAGAGAGCTGCCGAGTGCAGGATGCCACTTTGCTCTGGCAGATCGAAGTGGTGCCAGCAGGGCAGCCAGGCTGGCCCCATTAGAAGCACAGGAGCAGGTCCTCCTGGTGTGTCTGAGTCTCTCTTGCCGTCTCTCTCTGCCTGGGGCTCTTACCTGGCCCGGGCAGGGGCAGCCCAGGGGCTGCTGTGCGTGCTGGTGACAACTGTGTGACTGCGTGGACATCGTGCAGAGCTTGGCCTGCATCAGAGCCTGATGCTTCTTCCTGTAAACTCTTCAGCTGATGTTTATAAACCTGGTTGTGATCTTTGGCTGGTAAGATCAGCTGAGCACCATTTCCCAAACAGGAAGGGCTACCTGGGTCTGCAGGGAATTTCTTGGCAGTGTAGGAGTCACCCAGGTGTATCTGGGAGCGCTCTGCAGCCTGAGGAACCTGGGATGCAGCAGCCCTCAGCCTAGTTCTGAGAAGCTGACCCTGCTCCCTGACAGGACATTCCAGAAAAAAACCTCTGTTTTGTGCGGTTTGCTGGCAGAAGGCTTTTTCTCAGCTTTAATATCTGCAGGGGGTAGCTCCAAAAGCAGCTGAGCTGTCATTAGAGGAGGCAGGAGGAGGCTGTCTGCCTGAGCAGTGTGGTCGTTCTCCTCCATTAGCTCTCTGCTGAGATCTGCAGCTGAGCTGACCAAATGGTGTCAGAATGGTCTTGTTCTACGTATTCTCCTCCTCTCTTCTGGTGTCTCACCCACCCTTGGCTTACAGGAGGAAGCCAGGGCAGTAAAAGCAGAGTCTGCTTTATGAAGTGTCTAGACTGCATGACAGCACAGAGCACCAGGCTCCCACGGGGGAGCCTCTTTCACAAGCGTCCAGGAGGAAGATGGTTAGAGCTGAGCTTTACAGAAACATTCTCCTTCTCTTGTGGAATACCCTGCCAGAGGTAACCCTGTGTGAGGCTTAGGAGCACACCTGGGCTGTCACCATGACCACCAGCTGTGACAGCTCCTTTTGCACGTGCTGTCTGTGGCATCAGGCAAATAAGCCAAAGGCTGCATGGCAGCTCCAATGGAAATGGAGCCTGGCTACAGTGTTGAGTGTCACCCAGGGCCAGACTGCCCAGGGCAGGCAGCTCTGCAGTAAACTCCAGCTTAGTCTTGTAGAAAGTTCCTTTACATCTCTTCTAAGCCCTTTCCCTGGGTTGTTGCTGGTGTGAGCAGCTGGGTGGATGTGGGGAGAGCAGTGGATGGTGTCCACCTGGACATCAGCAAGGCTTGGACACTGTCTCCCCTAAGGTCCTCATGGGCAAGCTCAGCAGGTGTGGGTTAGAGTGGACACTGAGGTGGGTTGGGAGCTGGCTGAAGGACAGAGCACAGAGGGCTGTGAGCAGTGGTGCAGGGGCTGGTTGGAGGCCTGTAGCTAGTGGTGTTCCCCAGGGGTCAGGGCTGGCTCCAGCCTTGTTCAACCTCTTCACCAACCACCTGGATGAAGGCACAGAATGGAGCTGCAGCCAGTTTGCTGATGGCATCAAACTGGGAGGGGTGGCTGACACCCTGTCAGGGGTGACCTGGACAGGATGGAGAGTTGGGCAGAGGTGAACCTCACCAAGTTCACCAAGGGCAAGTGCAGCGTCCTGCCCCTGGAGAGGAACAACCTCCTGCAGCAGAGCAGGGGAGGGGGGACCTGCTGGAGAGCAGCTCTGTGGAGAAGGACCTGGGAGTGCTGGGGGACAAGGAGTTCCCCGTGGGACAGCAGTGTGTCCCTGTGGCCAGGAGGGCCAAGGGCATCCTGGGGTGCATTGAGAAGAGTGTGGCCATCAGGCTGAGGGAAGGTCTCTCACTCTGCCTTGGTGAGGCCTCACCTGGAGTATTGTGTCCAGGTCTGGGCTCCCCAGATCGAGAAGGACAGGGAACAGAGGCTGTGAGGATGATGGAGGGTCTGGAACATCTGTGTGATGAAGAGTGGCTGACCTGGGGCTGGTTAGCCTGGAGAAGAGCAGCCTGAGAGGGGATTCTCTCAATGCTTACCAATAGCTAAAGGTTGGAGGCCAAGAGGCTGTGGCTGGACTCTTGTCAGTGGTGCCCAGTGATCAGATAAGGGGCACTGGGCACAAACTGTAACCCAGGAGATTTAATCTGAACTTAAGGAGAAGCTTCTTTGGTGTGAGGGTGCTGGAGGCCTGGAGCAGGCTGCCCAGAGAGGCTGTGGAGTCTCCTCTGAAGATCTTCTAAACCCACCTGGATGTGTTCCTGTGTGCCCTGATCTAGCTGTCCCTGCATTAGTGGGGATGGGGTTTGGACCAATGATCTCCAGAGGTCCCTTCCCATTCTATGATCCACCTGGGACTGTTGCCACTAACAGTGGTCTGCTGCAGGGGTCTGATGCTGCCTGAGGAGTCCACTGTTTCTGGCAGAGAGGAAGGGATCAGGGATGTGCCAGCTGACCACCATGGCTCATCAGAACCTCCCCATTGCATGACCAGCCCTGCTGCTCTGTGCTCTGCTAACCCTTGCTGAGCTGGGATCCAAAATGCACAACTGTCCCAGCAGGGCTGCTCCCAGGGACCCCCGAGGCAGGCAGCTTGGCTGTGGTGCAGAAGGGATGGTGGCAACCCGAGGTGGGTAGGGAGAAACAGAGAGAAGTAGCTGCAGGGCTGATCACACTTAGCATGTCAGCAAGATTGCACCTGTGTGTGTCTGGGTGTCACTTGGTGTCTTCTAGGGGGGGCTTACCAAGGAACTGTGGTAGGACACAAGTGTCCAGAGGTAACTTAGGTATTGGTGAGGACACTTCAGCACTGGGAGCTCTTCTGGAAGACAAGGTGCAGAGTGTGATGTGCTTCTGGCAGCTGTGGGTTGGACCCAGTGGTCTCTAGAGGTCCCTTCCACCCCCTGTTCTTCAGTGGTTCTGTGTCTGGGACCTGCCTTGCCCAGCCCTCCCCAGCAGTCCCAAGGGGTGCCTGGAGAAGAGGAGGCTCAGGGGAGACCTTATTGCTGTCTACAACTACCTGAAGGGAGGTTGTAGCCAGGAGGGCGTTGGCCTCTTCTCCCAGGCACCCAGCACCAGAACAAGAGGACACAGTCTCAAGCTGTGCCAGGGGAGGTTTAGGCTGGAGGTGAGGAGAAAGTTCTTCATGGAGAGAGTTGTTGGCCATTGGGATGTGCTGCCCAGGGAGGTGGTGGAGTCCCCATCCCTGGAGGTGTTCAAGAGGGGATTGGATGTGGCACTTGGAGCCGTGGTTTAGTAGTCATGAAGTGTTGGGCAACAGGTTGGACTTGATGATCTCTGAGGTCTTTTCCAACCTTATTGATTCTATGCTTCTATGATCAGTTCCTGACTGTGTGGATGCGTCAGACATGGGAGCGCTTCTGTGCCTGCAGCCTTGGTGGTTACTCAGCACATGAGTGTCAAAGGACCAAGCTGGCTGCTTGGAGCTGGGAGGGGAAACATGAGGGAGAAGAACCAGCAGGTTGAAGAGAAACTGAGAATCTGTTGCTAGGAAAGGGCAAAAACAGGGGCAGGGATAGGCCAGGAAGGGAAGCTGAACATGTGGACTAAAGCTCAGGACCAACCCAATCAAGTATTGTCACCAAGCCTAAGCATTGCCTTGCCTATCCTAAAAGCTGCCTCAGCTCCCAGCAGCTCTGGAGAGTTTGCACTGGCTGTAGGTGAGACAGGTCCCTCTGGCAGCAGGCACTGCTGGCAAGGGGTTGCTGTTTCTGCACCTCCCCAGACGCATCCAGGAGCTGCTGTGTCAGGGCACTGCCACTGCCCATCACTCCTGGGTCTTTGCTGATGTCCCAGGCCTTCCCTGAAGTTTCCATGTGAGGATGAGGGGTTTGAGTGGTGCCCTAACGTGCAGTGCCTCTGATCCAAAGGGTGGTGGCCAGCTATCAGCCAGCAAACAGCTGCTGGCTCTCGGGCTCCCACTCCTGCTGTGGTGATAATGGCACAGGATAAGGCTCTCCTCTGATTCTTCTTCTCTGCAGGGAGGGAAATTCCCTGAAAAACTGCTTCTCAGCACCTGGAAATCTGCTGACATGTTGAGTGTGGGGCAATGGACCACCCTTTGTGCTCCAGCCCCCTCCCCAGACCCATTGCTGGCTTATAGCAGCCTGGCCTGGCCTTGCCTTCTGCAGCTGTCACCCACCTCTAACATAACTTCAAAGGCGCTGCAGTCCCAGGGAACTTGGTGCTTGGTCCAGACCCTCTGTATCCAGCCTGTTTCCAGTGCCCTGTCCCCAGAAAGCAGTGGCTCACGTCTGCTGTGACACCATGCAGTGTATGAGGATCTCCAGGTGGCCATTTGCCCTTCTCCAGCTCAGAAGTCCAGCCTGGGACAAGGGTGGCTTGGTGCTGAGCTTGTCCCAGCATGCTGCTGGCCACATCATGCAGATGAAAGCAGTGGGTGGGGGCTGCAGGTTCCTTCTGCTGGGGGCTGGGTGCTCCAAGCTCAGCCCCAGCATGTGCTTGTGGCAGCAAGCTGTGCCTGGAGAGCAGGCCTTAGCTGCTGCTGGACTGCACAGCCAGATGAGTCTGGCACCAGCAGAAACCCTGGAGGAAGCAAAGAACTTGTGGGATGGGGCTGAGCAGAGGCAGCAGCCAGGACCCACAGAGGAGGTGAGGCGTGGGTGACAGCAGACTTCCCAGCCTGGCCTCAGGAGCCTGCAGAGGAGCAAGCTGCTCAGGAGAGTCCAGAGCAAAGGCACCTCTGAGCTGAGGCAGCAGGGGAGCCTGAGCCAGCCTGCAGACAGGACCAGGTCTGCTCCTGCCCGGAAAGGAGGCAGGAGCTGAGCAGCTGAGTGCGATGTCTGCGAGGACTTCAGGAATTGTTCCCTTGCTAACAGAGCTGCAGTTTGTGGAAGTGCGATGGAGGGTGAAGGTCTGCAAACACTTAGAGGAATAATGAGCACTGTAAGCAACCAGCACCACAGGGGAGCAGGAGAAATGGATTGTAGCAGACAGGCCGTGGCTGCGTGATGACACCATCAGGGGCTGGGGGGCGGCGGGGGGCGGCAGCGACCTTGCTGCAGACTGGAGTGCCAGTTACCAGCACAGCTGGGAGAGGGGGGAAGGGCTGGTGGAGGCAGCAGCGGCCCTGCTGAGCGCTTGTCTGGCAAGGGCCACAGGGGAGATGCTGCCCAGGATCACAGTCACTTCCCCCAGCACCCAACGGGATGGTGGTAATGGGAGGGGACTGGTGTGGAAACCTCCCGTGCTGGGCTCTGTATGAGAGAGCAGAGAGTCCCAGGCAGGACAGAGGTTGGACAGCCAGCAGAGAGGGGTAATCTTGATTGTAATCTGTGAGAAGCACAGCTCATACCTTTGGGCAAGAGCAATTACAGGCAGAATTATGTAATGAGAAGCTCTTTGGAAAGCAGCAGCTCTGAGAGTGCCCTGGCTGCGCAGGCAGCTCAGCAGCCAGCAGCAGGCTCTGCTGGGAGGGTGTTCAGCACCCTGGTCCCAGGAGTCCGAGGGGAGAGGTGGCAGAAGGTGGCAATTCCTTGGGCCAGCTGTGGCCTCCACTGTGCATTACTGAACAAGGCAGAGGTGGATTGGCTGTGCCCCAGGGTGGGCTGGCTGGTGAAGAGCAGGAGTCAAACACATTTGGTGCTGGTGAGAAGTGAATCAAAGCCTGGAGACAGCTCCCCAGCTGCTTTGTGCCCTCACACCTGCACAAGATGCAGCCTGGTGGGGAGGACAAAAATAATGATGTGGATCTGCTGCTGCTTCTTCCCTGATGCAAAGCTGCAAGCCATTCCCCCAGGCTTCTCTGCCTCTGAATTAGAGAAGTTCTGCAAAGAGAATGCTCTCTGCACAGTCCAAAGGCAGCCTAGAGCAAGGCACAGGTTTTCTGCCCCATGTCCCTGTGGATCAGAGGGCTGCTTACAGTCCCTTCAGGCTGATCTCACTTAGCTGAGCAGCTGCTGCTGTCAGCTCAGGTCTTGCCATGCTGAGTCGGTTCTGGGAATCACCAGGGATCCCCTCGCTGCCATCATCCCCACAGATCCTGGAGGATCCCTCTGCTTTCTGTCTCAACTGGTCCCTGCCCAGGGAGAGTTTGTCACCAGCCTCACAGCTGCCTGGGCTCCCCTTTTCTTCTCTCCCATGGGCAGAGACAACTGCAGAAGCTTCAAATGCCCAGCTGCAGGAGGAGCAGAGCTGTCAGCTGTGGCCCTGCTCTGTTGCTGTCCCCTGGCCACCTGAAGCATGCAATGGTGCAGATGGCTGTGGTGTCACTGCCAGCAGACCCTGCCCAGGGAGGTGATGTGAACACCTTTGAGAACATCTCCCTGAGTGAACTCTTTGATGCCCTTCTGTCCTGGGCCTGGCAAGGACAGAGTTGATATTCTTCATGGCAGCCTCTGTGGTGTGGATCCGTGACCCACGCTGGGGTTGTAACCTCTGCTAGAAGCCCTGGCACAGCTTCACAGCCTACTCAGGTCCTCACTGCCCCTCCAGGGAATGGACTCAGGGGGTGTGCAGTGGGTTGTGAGGGAACACAACCAGGCAGATGACCTGGGCAGAGATGTCCCAGCCCACACAGAGTGATGTCCAACAGCCAAATGGGAGCCGGTTTGGGCTTGGGCACTGCCTGCCCTTCAGGCTGCCGTGGGAGGTGGTGAGTGATGGCCTCTGCATCACTTTTGTCTGTTTGTTTCTTTCTCTCTTCCTGCTGGAGGAGGTCCAGAGAAGGACAACAAAGGTGGGGAAAGGTCTGGAGAGCAGGGTTGGGGAGGAGCAGCTGGGGGGACCTGTGGGTGTACAGTCTGGAGCAGAAGAGGCTGAGGGAGACCTCATTGCTCTCTACAGCTCCCTGAGAGGAAGCTGGAGCCAGGTTGGGGTTGGGCTCTGCTCCTCACTCTCAGATGATAGAAGAGAGGAAATGTCCTGAAATTGTGCCAGGGGAGGCTCAGGTTGGAGAGGAGGAAAAATTTCTTTGCTGCAAGAGTGGTCAGGGACTGGCACAGGCTGCCCAGGGAGGTGGTGGAATGCCCATGCCTGGAGGTGTTCCAGAACCCTGTGGCCATGGCACTTGGAGCCATGGTTTGGTGGCTGTGGTGGGGTTGGGTTGAGGTTTGGGCTGGATGAGCTCAAAGGCCTTTTCCAACCCAAACCATTCTACAATTCTGTGATTCTTCTACTTATCCTTCATCATTGTGATTGTTGTGATTATTGTTTGGGTTTACCTTGACCTCCAAGTTTTCTTGCTTTTATTTTTCTTTCCCACTTCCCCCATCCCACTGGGAGGGAGTCAGCAAGCAGCTGTGCAGGGCTTAGCTGCTCACCAGGGTTAGTTCACAGCATCTCCTCCATGGAATCAAATGCAGCAGATACCATTTTCCTGTTGCTTCAGGCACATTTTAACAGGGCAGATACAGCATGGAACAGCATCTGTCCTGCCTAATGTGCTCATCCCTCTGATCACGCTCCCCACCCACAGCGCTGCAGTCAGTGGTGCTGTATCTGCTCTGCTTTGGCTTTCAAGGTTCCACAGCAGCATTCTGGGGAAGAAACCTCTAATTTCAGTGGAGATGGAGTCTCTGATTGTGTTTTTAGCAGCTGTGTAAGGCAGAGCTCTGATGTCTTAGTCGAGGTGCTTGCAGAGTCTCTCCCCATCATGAGGTCTGGTGGGGACGTCCCTGGGAGGATCTTGCACCTGCACTCCCTAGTGCTTGCACAGAACCAGAGTTGAGCAGGACCCATGGTGAGATGAGCCAGAGGATTGTCTTGCTCCAAGGAGCCTTGTGAGCTCCATGGAGCTTTGTGATCTCTTACCTCTCTCAGATGTCCTGTGTGCAGCCTAAGATCCGAGAACCACAGAATCAGCCAGGTTGGGAAGAGACCTCCGAGATCATCAAGTCCAACTAAACTACAGGAGCACCTTCTGGTGGTTGTTGCTCCAGGTGGTCTCAGTTTCTCCTGTACAACCCCTAAGTTCTCCTTTTAAAGGGGGGAACTAAAACATCAAATGTCCCTTCTCTGTCCTGGCCACATTGTGGCTGCATTTTGTCTCTGCAGGACACTCCCTGGGTCTGGGCAGCAGCCGTTGGGCTGAGGAGTGGATGGATGCTGTGACAGGGAGGGAGAAGGGTGGGTCAGGGGAGGCACAAGCTGAAGGGATTCCATGTGAACAGTAGCTCCTGCTCTAGGTTGTGAGGGGTCTGGCACAGCACTTAGCAGAGGGTGACTCTTGCAAGCAGCTGAGCTGTTCGAGTGCTTCTCATCACAGGGTCCACAAATGCATGGGCTCTGCCTCTGCTTCCACTCCTCCCGCACAAGACTGACCCTGTGAGCAGGAGAAGGGCTGAGGGGGAGAGGCTTTGTGCTATCACTGCAATGTAAACATTCCTAAAAGCAACTTTCTGATTTCTTTGTAGGAGGCTGTAACCTGCTGGGGCCTTCAGCACTTCAGCAGAGCTCTATCTAGAGAAAGGAGGCTGTAAGAATCCATGGAATTTTCCACAAAACTTCCTAGCCTTTTGTGGCCAGCTGTGCTGGGAAGGCTCGGGAGGGAGGTGTGAGAGGAGGACGCCCTGCTTGCTGGTTTCATGTGAAAGTGGTTGTTGATGGCAAGGGCAGGAGGAGGAAATGGAAACGCAGAGGAAGATTGGAAGGAAAGGGCAGATGTCTCTAGCTGGGATGAAAAGCGTCCAGGAGCATTTCAGAGGCTGTGAGGGCTGCTGTGCCTGGTTCAGCAGGGAGCTGTCTTCAGTTTGGGAGATGCCAGGGCTGGCTCGTGGGTATGGACACAATAACTTCACTGGAGCTGCCTCAGACAGATTGGTGAGTTTGGACTGGCTCGGAGCAGGCTTGTTCAGAGCAGCCTTGAGGATTCAGTTGGTGAGAAGGAAAGGATAAGTCTGGTATTTAGAGCCCACTGAAGCCCATCAGCTGAGGTTGGGTCACGCACAAGCCCTCGGTGCTGCTGCTCCCAATGCAAAGCCAGTGCCCAAGCACAGCACTGTCTGTCACAGCTGGGAAGAGCCAGGAGCACCCAGGGCACAGTGTCTCAGGGCACCTAAACATCAAAGGGCACCTGTGTGAGGCCCCCTCAGAGACAGCCCTTAGCACTCCTCCAGCAGTGGACCCTTGCCTAGCCTTGCTTCTGGCCCACACTGAGCATGCGAGGGCTGGGACTGCTCTAAGCTGGCAGAGCTGTAGAGGGCCAGAAGGTCTCCCCTGAGCCTCCTTTTCTGCAGAGCTATCCATGGCAGTCCCAGATGTGGGCACTTGCTGGCTCATCAGCTCAACAAAAGCTGTGCTATAGGTCTGTCTGCTGCAAGTTGAGAAAGGTATTTTTAAACTGGAAACACGCCTGCTGTCATCAGTGCCCCCGAGATGACTTGCTGAAAGTGGCAGGAGTGGGGAGAGGTCATCTTCAGGGCACTGGCTTCCCTGCCTGCTGCCTCCTTTCAGGAGCAAATTCAGCTGGGTTTCAGGAAGAGTTGCTAACACACACTCACTTCTGTGAGCAAAAAATGAGTGTGGGCATGAGACAGGACTGCAGCGTGATACACCAGAGCAGGGTGAGGATTTCATCCCCTGAGGATGAAAATGGAAAGAAGCTGCAGTGTGAAATGCCCCCCTTGGGCTGGCTGGGTCACATCCTGAGCAGGCACCCACAGACCTGCCCCTGGAGTTGTGTTTGAAGGCAGTGAGGGCTGAGGCTGGGCTTGGGAGCATGCAACAGGAGTGTGGGGAGATGCAGCAGAGGTGATGAGCAGAGGGAACTCAGCAGGGCCCTTACTGGGCAAAGAAACAGCTGGTCTAGTATGCTGTTCCCTGTTTCCTGCATGGCAACAGAAGATGTGGCAGCAGGAGGTGCAAGAAGAAGGAAGATGTTTCCAAGTTCAAAATGCCTTTCCCAGCTGGTCCCAGCAGACAGACCTATAGTACAGCTTTCTTGAGCTGATGAGCCAACAAGTGCCCACATCTGGGACTACCATTGATTGTTCTGGAGAAAAAGAGGCTCAGGGGAGACCTTCTGGGTCTCTACAGCTCCCTGCAAGGAGGCTGGAGCCGGGTGGGGGTTGGTTAGCTCCTTGAAGGGAGGTTGGAGTGAGGAGGGGGCAGCCTCTGCTCCTTGGTGGCAAGGGACAGGAGCAGAGGCAATGGTTCCAAGCTGCCCCAGGGGAGGCTGAGGCTGGAGCTCAGGAAATCTTTCTGCCCTGGAAGGGCTCTCAGACATTGGAAGAGGCTGCCCAGGGCAGTGCTGGAGTCAGCATCCCTGGGGGTGTTGCAGCAGCTGTGGGGCTGGTGCTCAGGGACATGGTTTGGTGCTGAGCCTGCAGTGCTGGGTGGAGGGGTGGAGTGGCTGAGCTTGGAGGGCTCTGCCAACTGTGTGTGCTCTGTGATTCTCTCTTCTCAAGTGATAGGATGAGAAGAAATGTCCTCAAGTTGCCCCAGGGGAGGTTTAGGTTGGATATGAGAAGAAACTTCTTCACTCAAAGGGTTCTCAAAGAGTGGCACAGGCTCCCTTGGAGGTGTTTCAAAGACAGCGATGTGGTGCTGAGGGACATGTTTTAGCACCAGCCTTGGTAGAGCTGGAGAAGAGTTGGACTCCATGATCTTAAGGTCTTTTCCCAACCAAATCGATTCTGTGATCCTATCTTCCCTTCAAGAACAAGATGTTTGCCATGAGGAGATAAGCCTCAGGATCTGTATGATTCTATGATCTGCTTTTCCCCCTGGAAGTGTGCTGCTTTGGAACAGTGTTGTGTCAGGGAACCTGCTGGAAAGGTTCTTCATATCTCCAGCTCCAGGTGAGTCAGGAGCTGAGCTGTGCTGCTCTCACACTGCCAGCCTGCCAGCCTGCAGTCTTGTGTAGGAGCAGGGTCATGGACAGAGCCCTGGAGCATGCTGCCCAGAGTGATTGCGGAGTCTCCTCTGGAGACTTTCCAAACCCACCTGGACACCTTCCTGTGTGGCCTGCTGTTGGACTGGGTGATCTCCAGAGGTCCCTGACACCCCCTAACAATCTGTGATTCTGTGAAAGGGTGTCCAGCAGACTGCCTTGCTAAGCCAAAGGGATGCTGGCAGATCTGGGCCTGCAGTGTCTGCTTTTGCTCTGCTTCTCTGGACCAAGCACGTAAGAACTACTGGATACAATCAGGTTGGGGTTGACTCCACAGACAGCTGTAGGATGGACCTTGTGATGAGACTCAGAGGGTCCCCAGAAGCTGCTGGCCACCTCCTGGTGATGGCAGTGAGAGCAGAGTTAAACCAACCCCATGTTGAATCTGGGTGGTGGTGTTCCTGAGGCTGCTCCATCAGCAGAGCCCTGTGGAGCCTGTGCACTGCCCTTGCCCCTGCGCTTCACAGAGCACCGTGGACAGGCTAAGCTCACCTAGTCCCAAGGAACACTTCTGGCTCAGCACCTTGCTCTCAGCCTCCATCAGACCAGGAGGTGTTGTGTGAATCATTCCTGCCCTGGAGAGCAGGCTGCTGGGTGTCCTCCCTGCAGAGCCAGCCTGCAGTGACTCTCAGCTGCAGGCTCTGCTCTCCACCGAGCCCACCTGGAGCTTCCCTCTGAAGCAGTTTAACAGCTGCTGACTGCAGTGGATGCTGTGCCAGGGGAGAGGTAGGGAGGTGCTCTTTCACCTGGTCTGGGATCTGATCATCAGGGGATTGTTAAGGAGCCCAGCTGGTCAGGTTGGCACAGAGGCAGATTGTAAGGGCTGCTTTGCCTGGCTACATCACCCTGCAGTGTGGCTGTGTTGTGAGGTCAGTGTGCTGGATCTCATCACAGGCTTGGCTGTGCTTGAGGAATGGCTCAGTGTGGATCATTACATCCCACCTCTGTTTGAAGCTTAAAGAGGTGCAGGGATTGTCAAGACTTAGAAGAGCACAGGTAGGTGCTGGTTTGGGTTAGAGCTGCCCAAGAGACTGCTTAAAGCAATCAACATTGAAATCTGGCTTAGAATGAAGGTGTTAGAGAGCACAGCCAGTGACATACCTGCCTGCCACCAGAGGAGCTGCCTGGGACACCAAGCTGGAATCCCCTTCCCAGTGGTAGGTTTTATGGCATTGGTGTAGCCACATCAGGACTGAAGGTGCCTGCTGGATTTAGCTCCTGCACACTGAAGGAGCACATTCCATGCACCTGTGATGCTGAAGCTGGATCTAGAGGGGTGGATCTCTGCCCTGGGACAGGGGCCAGCCAGCTGGGTGAGATATCAGGGTGTACAAGATGTACACCTGCCAAGGCAAAAGTTAATCTGCACAGGTGAGTCCGTGGTGCTGCCAAGGCACAGACATATCCCTAGCGGATGTTGCTGGGGCTGCTTCCTCCCCCCACCTGTCCCAGGCTGTCAGGACAGCGAGGCCAAGCCAGGCACCACCACTTCTGCTTCTCAGACTTTGTCATTTCCTGAGGCTGAAGCCGAGCTGTGGGCTGCTGTTCACAGCTTCACCCCCTGAGCGCTGCTCAGCAGCTGCAGGGAATCTTTGATTACTCATTAATTGGAGAAAGGTAGGGCAGAGGCTTAGCTGCACTTGGTGACTGCAACAAAGCTCTGCTAGACACAAGCACTTTGGAATGATGATGCCAGGAAAACTCTGACTTTGTGTCTTTATCAGGGCTGAAGGCACTGGTTTGCTGGAGCTGAGGCAGAGCAGCAGTGGCAGGGGGAGGCAAAAAAAGGCAGCCTGTGTGTGAGGGGACCTATGGAAAAGATATTTCAAGGTGAAAATGAAATGGAAAATAAAAGAAAGGAGGAAGGGAAATGTGTTTTTTGTGAGATGTGCTGGTAAGAGAGCTCTCACTAGCAGTGAAACGTCAAAGTCACTCTGAGTTTTCAGCGAGTGCTGCTTGGGCCCCCTCACCTCTGGGAAGTGCTGGCTTAGTGATTGGTTTGGAGGGTGGTGGGCAGGGGGCACTGACTGAGATGGGTTTCATTCCTATGGGCCAGTAGATGAGGGTCTACATCATGAGTATGTGTGAGACATTGCTGAGGAGTCAAGGAAACTGATTTTCCCCCCCCCCCAAGGCTAAGGGAAACCCAGGGAAGCTGATTGGGTGTTAAAACATTCCCAGGAAAATGGGAATAGGAACTGGGAACTCTTTGGGCAAAGGCCAAGAAAGCTGAGATTTGAGAGTGAGGAAAGGAGACACAGCTTAGCAAACAGCCCTCCTAGCAAGGAAAGCAACAACTGGAAGCACAAATCAGATGAACCAAGTTAGAAAAGAGAAAAATAGGTAGGAAGAGAGGTGCAGGTAGGAAGAGAGGTGGCTGTGGGGTGAGGACCTCTGGAGGGAAATCATCTACCAAGTGCAGCTCAGGTCCAGGACTGAGGGACCCCAGAAACATGTTAGCAAAGTGCAATATGGTCCTGAGCCAACCCATGAAAGAACCATATGGAGCTCATCACTGACAATGACCACTTAGGAGATCCTCGCTGGTCACTGCTGGGAGAGGAGAGTCTGATGGGCTACTGCTGCTGTCCCGTCACCAAGAAACCATGGAGGAGGTTAAACCAAGCTCCACAGCAGGAGGCTGGGCAGCTTTTACCTGCAAGTCTGCGTAGGCATTTAGCTCTCAGCTTTTGGTAAGGCTGTATCCAAGGTGCTTGGTGTGGTGGTGTCCTCTGCTCAAGCTGGACAAGAAGCGGTTTGAGTTCTCTGGGGAGCCTCACATACAGGCAAAGAGCAGACCCAGACTTGTTGCTGGCAGACAGCTGCTGCTCTGAGAGTGATTCTGGTGAGACCACTGTCACCAGCAGCCTAGGTGTCCTGGTTGGAGTCAGAACAGAGTCAGTTCTGTTAGGTGATTTGACTTCTCAGCTGGGTCTCTGCGCAGTGGTGATGGCACATGCAGGGACTGTTGGCACAGGCAGTGGCTGCTCATGGCAGTGGGAACACTTCAGGCTTCTAGGTGGTACCAAGGGTTGCTGTGCAGACCAAGGGCCCTGCCACATCTTGTGTACCATGCTGGGAGCACAAAATGAAAGGCTGCACCTGAAGGGAGAAGTGGACAATCCAGGTGACCCTAAACTGACCAGCAGGGGATTCCATCCCATGGACCACCAAGATGAGCAGAGGGCTGGAGAACCTCCCCTGTGGCGACAGGCTGAGAGAGCTGGGGCTATTCAGTCTGGAGGAGAGAAGCCTCCAGGGTGACCTCAAAGCAGACTTCCAGTACCTGAAGGGGAACCAGGAGAGATGGGGAGGGACTTTGGACAAGGGCTGGCAGTGCTAGGACAAGGAACAATGGCTTTGAGCTGGGAGAGGGGAGATGGAGACTGGAGAGGAGGAAGACATTCTTGATAGTGAGGATGGGGAGACACTGGCACAGGTTGCCCAGGGAGGCTGTGGCTGCCTCCTCCCTGGAGGTGTTCAAGGCCAGGCTGGGTGAGGCCTTGAGCAGCCTGGGCTGGTGGGAGGTGTCCCTGCTCATGGCAAGGGGTTGGCACTGGATGATCTTGAAGGTTCCTTCTAGCCCAACCCCTTGTATGGTTTTATGAATCTGTGACGCAGAGCTGAGGGATTGCAAGTGTCAAGCCCCTTCTTCCATGGCTGGTGTCTGGGGAGGGACATTCTCCATTGTGCCTTTGATTCCTGAATCTAGTCCAGAATCCAGCTCCTGAATCTGGTTCCCATCTGCTGCTGAGTCCAGCCTGGGACTTCTGCCACAGCATCAGTGGTGCTGGTGATGTAATCACCATCAGGGGGCTGGGTTTGATCCTGGGGTTGTATCTATTTGTATCTATTTGTATATATTTCATTTTGTTGTTGTTATTTCCATTGAAGTAGTTGTAGTTTTCCAGCCCATCAGTGTCTCTCCCTATTCCCTTTCTCTTCCCTTTGGGAAGGGGCAGGGGCTCATGGAGAGCATCTGTCACTCATTCAGAGGCTGGCCCAGCCCCAACCCTTTACTCTGGTTGTGAACATGCTCATAAAATTAGCAAGGTGACACAGAGGCTGAGGGAGTTTCAAGTGGGAAGGAAGAGGCTGGAGGGGAGAATCTGGGAGGCTTGGCACATTGGCTCTGCTCAACAGAATAAAGATTCACCACGGAGAGAGGAGCTGTGAAGGAGCAAGAGATTCCTTCTTGTCAGAGAGCAGGGCACTGTGCCTGGCAGAGCAGGGACTCGGTGGGAACTGCAGTAGAAACACAGTGGAACAGATTTGCCTGCTGAAGCCCAGTGCCCAAATGTGACTTTGGAGGGTTAAAAGGCTGAGGATGGGTGGCAGTGGGGATTTTGCCTCTGTATTTGCTGCTCTACACGAGAGACAATGGAATAGTGCCTGGGTTTTGTGTTCTTAGCTTAAGTAGGATATTGCAAAATGGGATAGCCACAGATATGATCCCTGAGCTGGAGAAAATGCCATAGAGCAGGCAGTGGAAAAAAGCCTGATCTCTTTAGCTTATCAAATAGAAAAGACTGAGGGATAACTTGATTACAGTGGGCAAGCCCTTCCATGGGAGAAAACACCACTTGCTGAAGGGCTTTTTCATCTAGAGGAGAAAACAAGAGTAAGAAACAATGGCTGGACAGGGAAGGCAGATATTCCACTTCAGAGCAGGCAGGCATTTGGAACAATGAGGGTGATTAACCACTGGGAGAAGATCCCGAGGGGACTGAGAGCTCCTTCGGTGCTGGGTGTCGGTGCAGCAGGCGGGAGTGCTGCTCTGGAGGACTCGATTCATAGATACTGGATCCAATGTGCCAGGCAGTGCCTCAAGGCATTATGGCCCTGTGGGGCCTTGGAAGCCCTTAGCTGCATCTGGGAATGATTTGGCTCTGCTCTGGGGCTTTCCAGCTGGGGATCCTGATGGACTTTTGAGGCAGTGTCACCATGGCCTGCCCTACAGACAGGGACTGGGCTGAGTCACTTGTCACAAGTCAGACCTGGGTGACCTTGTTAAGCCCCAGGCAGATGAGACATGGATGTAATTAACCACCTAGAGCTCCCAGAGGTGGAGGACAGATGCAAAAAGTGCAGGTAAGGGCTCTCCAGCTATTCCTGGCTTTTGGAAAGACCTTGCAGGACAGCAAAGAGCTAGGAACAGGGACAGGTGAAGTCACTCTGATTAGAGGTGGGAACAACAATGTGAAGAGAAAGACCAACTTCACCCTCTGCAGGGTCAAAGCACAATGAGAGTAGGCTGCTACCCTTTTCTTCAGACTCCATTCACTCCCATGTGTCACTGAGGTCTGAACCTCAGCAGTTCCCCAGAACACTTACTTCTGTGATGTTCCAGAAGCTGTTCAAGAACTTACTTGCAGTCAGAGACAGAATCATCAAGTGGAAAACCACCTCCAGACTCGCTGTGCCCAAGGCGCTCCGGAGAGAGCTGCTCTCAGCCTGCAGCACTGCTCCCCCTGCCCTCCCGCTGTAACCCAGGGGCATCTTCGCAGGCAACTGGGAGCAGTGAGCAAACGGTTAACGTTTTGCTTCTCCACCCAGTGGTGGGTGTTGTCTGTGTCAGAAACAATATAAGAACAGTCGGAAGTTGCAGCTGGCAAGTAACATTTGGAGTAGCAGTCGTGGGGCATATAGATCTGGTGTGGACTGTCCCTGCCTGAGACTGTAAACACTTGTGCAGAATGTCTGAGAGCAAGAAAAAAGGGAAAGGAAAGAGCAAAAAGAACAAAGAAGGGAAAAAGGGGGAAAGAGAACCTGACCCAGGAAAAGGTACTTCCCATTTCTAACAAATTTTCCTTAAAGGAAGAAGAGAGAAGCCGGCAGGAGAGCACTTGTGGGTTGCATGAAGGTGCGAATGGTAGGGAGCGTCCGCAGGCAAGTGTGCAAATCTCTGCATCTCATTCATGCTTCCTGCTGTTACAGAGCTGTTTTCTTCTTGCTCTTCTCCTCTTTCTTTGCTTTTCTTTTTTTCTTTCTTTCTTTTATTTTTATTTATTTTCAATACCCAAAGCCCCAGAATTCAGGGCAATGCCCCCCCCGCTCCAAACCCGGCAGCCCTGCGTTCCTGGCAGGGTGAGCTGGTATTCGAGGGGGGTTGTTCTCATGCTCTGGGGGGTTCTGGTGGCTCCTGCTTTGCCTGGTTGCTTGCTTGCTTTGGTTGGTTGTTTTCTTCTATAGGTAAATATCCAAAGCCAGGGTCTTGGTGGGTGATAGGGTCTGCTCCCTGGGGCAGAGCAGCTCTCAGAGAACACGTCTCGGTTGCAGCCTGGCCTTTTGAGGTGGCTGCACTGAATTGTAGTGGAAGACACGTGGGCTGCAAACCTTCACTCTTTGGTGCTGTGCTGATTAGAGAGCTCAGGCTGCTCCTCGGAGGACACCTGACTGTTCCTTGCTGAATGAGCAAGGCAATAGTTGAGATGTTGCCAGCTTGAAATGTTTAGATTGCCTTGAGCTGATAAAGTTTGATTGCTGAGTGAATGGGGAGTCGGAGCCGGGGCAGTGTGAGAGCTGCCTTGCTCTGGTGATAATGCAGCACAGGGGTAGTTCTTTCCCTGCCACGGTCTCAGGGAGGGATTATCCCTGGCTGCTGCTTATCTGCAGTTTATCTGGCACTGTATTTGGACAGAGCAGCAGCTCACTCAGACTTGGTGCTTTATCAGCGTTAAGAGGCGCTGCGAGGTGGGCCAAGTCCTGGAGGAGGCTGTTGGTGTGGCTGTTCCTTTGCCTGGGTGCAATTCTGCTCTTGCTCCTGCTGCCATGATGCTGAGTGCTCTAGACCCAAACAGGTTTGTTTTGCCTTCACACTGGCAGGATTTTTCACCCCTTTATTCTGAGCACAGAGACCCGGAGCATGGGCTCCTCCACCAGCTCTGCCCCAGAGCTCCTGGAGTGGCAGTGGGTGCTGATGCCATGGCAGGCTCCTGCTTATGACATCAAAACATAGCTGCTGCTGTGGCATCTGGGAGGAGACTTTTGGGATAGGTTCAGGATGAGCAGCTTGAAACAACCAAGCAGAGGCAGCAGCTGCTTGAAGAAGACCAGATCTGCCCAAGGGGCTCTGGAGTGTGCAGGGACTGGAGGCTGTCTCACACTGATGGGACAGGGCAGCGCCTGTGCTGTGAGCATCTTCTCTGCTGGGTGCAGGATGGAAGGCTTGGTGGGGCTGAGAGGCACTGGCTTGGGCACTGTGTGGCAGTGAAGCACAAAGAGATGGGGGGTGAACGTGGGGAGGAGGACTGGGCATGAGCTGAGAGGTCAGAGCAGAACTGAGGGCTCAGCACACACTCTCGTTTTCTAGTGCCACATCAAAGCTGTGCAGCAGCTGGCTGCTCTAGAGGGGAGATGGAAAGGCTCTTTAGCTGGAGTTACTCATTCTGACAACCCAGTCCTCTGCTGAGGGCACTCTGGTGTGGTTTTATCACATCTGAGTACCACAGCTGGACACTGGTCAGAATGAGAACTGCTGTTCTCTCTACTGATGGATCCAGAGCAGAACTGGGGATGAATGCATTGATCCTGTCTGTCCCTCGGGCAAAGAAAGGCAAGGTTCAGGGCTTGGCTGGCACAACATGGACACAATCCTGTCACTGCATTCCTTGCTGACTCACTCACTTGGGTCCAGGGCACTTGTTTGCCCTGGACTGCTGCAGAGGTTGCCCAGTATTTGCTCTGTGGGTCCATCAGAGAAAGGCACTTGCTTGTCTGTGGTATGTCTGGACAAAATCCCACTTTGGGTTGGGTTGGTCGGGATCAATGGAGCCTGTTAAGAGCTCTTCCCATCATGAGCCATCTTTTCCATGTGCTCTAAGGGGCACCACAGAAATGCATCTCCAGAAGGATTTGTGGAAGAGTTCATCCCCCAGTGACTTCTGAGCAGGTGCCCCAGGCCTGGTGCTCAGACCCTCACTCCTGGGCATTCTGTTTCTTCAGCTTGTGGCCAGACCTCAGGCTGCCTCTCCAGTGGGCTTGGGCTGATGTAAACAAACAGCCCTGGCACAGGTCAGACAGCTGGCAGGGCACTGCCTGAGGAGTTTGTGTTCTCTGGGTCTTCCCAGGTTGTAGCATTTCCATGCAGACAGAGTGTGCTGATCACTCTGAAACGAGGCGGCAGAAGGGGAACCTACAAAAGCCTTACATAGACTCTAAGGAGATCCAGAGAGGAGCATTGGTTTGATTGCTGGTGCAGGGGAGACTCAGCAGATGCTGACAGCATGGAAAAGCTTCCTTCTCCAGGCTGCACCCCTGAGCAGGCTCTTGCTGCTGAGGGCCAAGCTTTGTTACCTGTAACACTCTGGTAGCCTGGGTCGAGCCTTGTGCTCAGTGTCTGCATGAGGCACCCCCTCAGCCATGGTCTGTTCAGCACAGAGCCCCAGCACAGCTCCGGCACAGCACAGCTCCAACTTCCACAGCTGCCAGGAGGTCTGGGGAGCTGCCCCGGGTAGCAAAAGCAGTGAATGGGAGCAGCAGAAAAGCCTCTCAGAAGAAGAGAGGAGCTGAAGCAATGGTTTCAGGGAAGAGCATCCCTGTGCCATGGCGGAGCTCTGTTAGTCCTGAGGTCTCTTCCTCAGGGCAGGAGATCCTTCCACTGCGGCTTTGAGCACAATTGCTTTGGCTTCTGTGAATGTGTCGAGGAGGATTGCTGATCTCATGTGTAGTGCTGGCTCTCTTCTGAGGATAAGGGCTACCTTTAAGCCAGGCTGACACTGTTGTGCCTCCCCTGCCGCCGCCGTCCCGGAGCGAGCGGCTCCGCTGCAGCCCTGGCGGTTGGAACCGCCCGGGAAGGCCTCCAGAGGGAGGTGGTGTCCACCTCTAGAGAACCACCGCCGGGATCGCTCTTGTAGGTGTTTGTAACGTGCCTTCAAACACAGGCAGACCCTGTCCCACCCAGCACGCGTGGAAGGCACACCCCGCAGGGACTGCCCGAGCCGCGGATCGTAGCTACAGGCGGAAAATAAAGGGCTAATGCTCCTGCAAGGCTGGCAAAGGTCAGCTCTGGAGGAAAACATCCTCCCTGTGAGAGGAGATGGTACTTGATCAGACTCTGGGTGGATTGGGGCAATCAAAGACTTAGACCCAAGCCCACGGATGTGGAAGGAGCTGCCCTCTCATACTCTGAGAGATGTGGCATAGGCTTTGGAGAAGTGGGTCCCAGTGAGCAGCACAGGGTGAGCACGACAGAGCTGCGGCAGGGCACCAGCCTCACAGGGACACCGGCAGGAGGAGAAGCAAAAGGTCTGGAGGAAGCCTCGATAGCAGGGTAGGCAAGGGCCAAGTTGGAAAGGGGAAGGAGGGCTGTGAGGATGGGCAGAGTCTGTGTTTCATCTGCCCTCCTGTGAGGTCACTTGAGGAGAAAGGAGCAGAGAAATGCCAGGCATTTTGCCTGGTGCCATTCTCCAGCAATTCCAGGCATTCTCTCTGAGTTTTGCTTGGTGGGGAGGAAAACACTGCATGTGCCTCAGGTCTGTGCTGCCCATCAGTGCTGGCAAGCCTGGCAGCACAAGGGCTGTGCCTCTCCCACGAACTGCCCATGGCTACTGCTGGAAAACTGCTTGGGGAGCAGGTGAAGAGTGTCTGCAGAGAGGAACCCAGGTTGCAGTAGGAACCAGTTTGACCTCTGTTCTCACATGAGTCAGGCTTTGGTAGAAAGCCTGAGCAGAGTATTGCAATTGCAGCTCCAGAGGTCCTGAGGAGGAAGGTGCCCCTGGGTGTGAGGCAGCAGCAGGGGTAGGTCTGCTCCCCCGGGGGGGCTTTGGAGTGCTGCCACCTGAGCACAGAGCTCTCTGAGGGGTACGAAGGTCTCTTGCAGATGCTAAGTGCAGGCCTCGCGGTGGAAGCTCATGCAGACTGTTGTCAGAGATACTCAAAAGTGGTGCAACCAAAACAGCTACTTGAGTGCTGGGTGAGCTACCTCTGTGTGATCCATGTCCATGTTGCTCTTGATTGGTTCTTGGTCTTCTGTTTGTAGGAAAGGCTCCAGGTCTGAGGAGCTTGTAGGAGCGTCAGCCAGAAGGGTTGTTTACAAGAAGGATATCCTACAGTAGCAGTTCTGGTTTCTATAAACACTCAGACACAGAAGGTACCAGATGTCAGCTGTGCTCCAGGGTCTCTCACATGCATGTTGTCACTAGCTGGGAGCTGGTGGCCTGCTGGTGGCATTGCCATGTGGCTGGCAGCACACACAGGGACAGCTGCCACGCACTGGCCAACGTGCAGTGACTTGCTCAGCTTTGGGAATGGAGGGGGTCTGACTCACAAGCTCAAATGATTCATCCTGGGGTAGAGGAAGAGGTTATGTGTCCCAGCTGCGCTCTGGTCTCTGTGATGGAGCTCCCTGGCTCTACAGAAGGAGGAACTGATAAACGAGCACACAGCTCCTCCACTGTCCATGGCTCGGTCTCAGGTGTTGATACAAACAGAAGAGTTGTGCCCCCCCCCTCTAGGGAAGGCTAGGAACTCCTGTCAGAGAGGCAGGATAGAGCAGGATGGTGCAGAGACCTCCTTGCTCTCTACAGCTCCCTGAAGGGGATAGCCTCTGCTCCTTGGTGGCAAGGGACAGGAGCAGAGGAAATGGTTCCAAGCTGCCCCAGGGGAGGCTGAGGCTGGAGCTCAGGAAATCTTTCTGCCCTGGAAGGGCTCTCAGACATTGGAAGAGGCTGCCCAGGGCAGTGCTGGAGTCAGCATCCCTGGGGTGTTCCAGCAGCTGGGGGGCTGGTGTTTAGGGACATAGTTTGGTATTGAGCCTGCAGTGCTGGGTGGAGGGTTGGAGTGGCTGAGCTTGGAGGGCTCTGCCAGCCAGATCTATTCTGTGATTAGTAAGTAATTCCACTATGGGTCCAAAAGCTGGTGAGTCAGAGCCTGAGGCAGCCCATTTTTGGAGATGGGTGTAAGTAACCTGGGAAAGGCAGACTGTGGTGGGAACATCTGGAGAGGGGCTGAGCACAGCCTGGCTGCTGGCCTTTGAGGTCATGCCCTGGGCTCTTTCTACCCTTGTTCATGTGAGGGACTCCAGCTGCAGGACAGCTGAGGGAAGCTTGTGTTGCCATGAGCAGCATGGCTCTGTCATCCTGCCTGCCTCTGGACTGCCAACCTCCTGCTCTGAGGGCTACCCTGACCTCCAGTCTTGGCTTAGCACTGAGTTTTAATGGGGCTGCAGCAGGCTTGAACTCACAACCAGCTGGAGGAGATGGCCTTGGACTAGGGCAGAGGGAGTGTGTGCAGCTCCTGTGGCACAGCTCCAGAGGCAGTGAGAGCAGAGGGAGCAAGCTGCTCGTTCCTCTGAGCGCTCCTCTTTCACCCTGGCCACTTTCAGGTGCACAAGAAGAGTTCAGCATGGAGCTCTTCTGCCCCTGTGCCTGTTTTGGTGCCTGAGAGTTCTGGTGTAGCAGGGCCATGCTCTTGCAATAAGCAGTGTGTGGATCTGTGGGTCACACATGGCTCTTGCTTGTTTTCTCCTGGGAGCAAAAATCCAGAAGGCCCCCAGGTGTGTCTTGAAGAGAGCTTGAAGAACAAGAGCTCAGGAGCAGCTGAGCCTGTGGCTCAGGCCTAGAACCATAAAGCCAGGCCCTCCCTTCAGCTGAGAAGCTGCAGGAGTGTGAAGTCCCAGCTAAAGCCAGCTGTCCACTCTGTGCTGGGGGCCATGTTCAGGGCCATCAGACAACCTGAAGCTTCCATCTGGAACAGCTGCATCTCCTTCCAGTGAGGATGAGGCTTTAGCAGAGAGGAAGGCTGGGTTGGAGGCACCCAGCAGTCCTGGTTCACCCAGGAGCTAAGCTGTTCGCTCTGGGTTTCGTCAGCGTGTGCTGTCCTGGGGGCTGGTCACCCTCCACTGCTCTGCCAGCAGCAGAGAGGTGGAAGGATGTGCTGGCAGCAGAGGTGCAAAGGCCTCTTCCCCCCGGGCTGGAGCTTGGACATGCATCACTTGCTCTTGCGCTGACCTCCTGTCTCGGGCAGCACAACAAAGCTCTCGTGACTGGGAAATGTGACTCTGCCCAAAGGGAAGCTCTCCCTTGGACCCACCAGGGCCTGAGCAAAGCATGACTGCAGGTCCCTTCAACATCCCATGGGAGCCTCCAAAGCAGTGCAGGATGTGCATGGGGTCCTGGACAGGACATGGTCCTGGCTCCTCTGCTGTGTCTTGAACTGAGGTGACCTGGGGCTGTCTCCTCTCTGACGAGGGCAGGGTTACGTTGCTGCATTTTTGAGATGTTCCAAATTGTACCAACAAAGAACAAGTAATGGGGGTAAAAATTAAACATTTAGGTAATTAATAACTCCAGTAATTAGGCTTGGCAACCTTGGTCATCAGCCCTTATAAAGGGTTTTAGTTCAGACATGTCTGGAAGGAATGAGCTCCTCAACAGGAGAGCTGCTTAGCAGAGCAGAGCAAGGAGCCACACAAGGCTGTCTTCAAGCAGTACTGGTGATGGTCACACTTCAGAGGGGCTGGGTGGTCCTGGAGCTCATCTACAGCTTCTTTCATTCCTGCTGCCCCTCAACATGTCTGACCTCCACTGGAGGTCAGAGCCTGGCTTTTGGTGCTGTGTTTTCATGCCTGGTTAGGAAGGGGAGAGGAAGGGAACTGTGTTTGCTCTCTGAGCCTGAAATTCAGGGACTGGCAGGCCAGAGAGGCAGCTGCAAGCGTGGGAGATGGGCAGGCAGAGTGCTCCATAGGGATGCAAGGAAGCTTTCATTCACCTTCAGAATGCACTGAAGCCAGGTGCTCCAGTGTTTTGCTTTTGAAGGAACACCCCAAAATCTGAAGCAGATTTCCTACCTCATTGACTGATGCTTGGATGCCTTTCAGAGAAACCTTGATTTGGTGTCAGAACTTGCACATTTGCATCATTTGAGGGGGAAAATCAGCTTAAAACCCCATCAGCCAGGTTCTCAGCAGATGTTTCTCTGACCTCCCCTGGCTTCATTGGTGTGCATGATGTGAGCATCCCCCCCTTGCTTTCACTGACTCTGTCTTGGAGGCTGTGCCCTCAACCCATCCTCCAGGCTGTGCTCCCAGGAGTTCCTCACCTCCCTTGAAAGTTCAGGGCACTTTGTAACAGCCCTCTGGTTCCTGATGCACTGCAGCCCTGGCAGGGTATGTGTATGCAGTTTGGGCTTGCACACTGCTCTGGCCCAGCCTCTACTCATCATGTTGCTCCTTGTGTGCCTCTTGTGCTAGCTCTCATGTGTCTCTTGTTCGACATCTCTTCCACCACTCAGACCACTGACCAATCTCCCACGTTCAGCAGCTAAGTCTCTGCTTCAGAGTGCACCACAAGAGCTCTTTGTGTTCAAGCTGTTGCCCACCTCTTGGCTTGACCTAGAGAAAAGCCTCCTGGCTGCCCAGCAGAGGAGGGGTGTGTGGCGGGGGTAGGTTTGTGATGTCTGCTGGGTGCTGTATGTGGATGCTCTTGGCAGAAAGCTGGCCAGAGGGCTGAGCCTAAGTGCTGCCTGCTCCCTTCATCCTGCCCACGGCCCCCTTGCCTGCCCTGCAGAGGTGTGGAGCTGCCTGTCTCTTGTGCCATTTCCGAGCCCTGGTGGGCAGGCAGAGCTGGCAGCAGAGGAGTGCCGAGTCTGGGCCAGGCAGAGGGAAGGAGATCTTTCATCTGCTAGCAGAGTTGTTCTTCAGGCCAAGCTTCAGCTGTGCCCATGCTAACTTGCTGCTCTCTGCAGGAGAGAAGCCTCAGCTGCACTACAAAGAAGAAAAAAATATCAGCTGCCTGACTCCCACTGTAGGGTTTGCAAGCAAAGGGCTAGCAGAGGCTTGGGGGACACTCCAGTGGCTACTGCTGCTGGCACCTTGCTCCCTTTTGGGTAGCCAGCAAGGCAGGGCAGTCTCAGCCAGCAGCTTTCCAGAGCCAGGCTGTGCTGCTGCTGTGCCTGCTCCATGATGCAATCACTGATGGATGCAGCAGCTCCTGCTGCAGCATCATTTCTGCATCACACAGCATCCCAGGGCTGGGCTATGTGACATCTGCCAGGAGTCACAAGTAGTGTCCCCAGGCTCAGCACTGGGGCCAGTTCTGATTCACATCTTTCTTAATGACCTGGACAAGGGGATCCAGGCACTCTCAGTGAGGCTGCAGATGGCACTAAGGGAGTGGCAGTGTTGATGTGCTGGAAGGCAGAAAGGCTCTGCAGAGGGATCTGGCCAGGCTGAGGTCAGTGGGATGAGGTTTAACAAGGCCAAGGGCTACATTCTGCTCTTGGGCCACAACAAGCCCATGAAGGCTCCAGGCTTGGGGCAGAGTGTCTGGAAACTGCCCAGCAGAAGAGGACCTGGGGGTGCTGGGTGACAGCAGCTGAACATGGGCCAGAGGGTGCCCAGGCAAGAAGAGCAGCAGCAGCCTGGCCTGGAGCAGCAATGGTGTGGGCAGCAGGAGCAGGGCAGGGATTGTGCCCCTGGACTGGGCACTGGGGAGGCCACAGCTTGAGTGCTGGGTTCAGCTCTGGGCCTCTCACTGCAAGAAGGACATTGAGGAGCTGGAGCAGGGCCAGAGAAGGGCAACAGAGCTGGGGAAGGGTCTGGAGAACAGGACTGGGGGGGAGCAGCTGAGGGAGCTGGGGGTGTTCAGTGTGGAGAAGAGGAGGCTGAGGGAGACTCTGCAGCTCCCTGAGAGGAGGCTGGAGCCAGGTGGGGGTTGGGCTCTGCTCCCCACTCTCAGGTGAGAGAGGGAGAGGAAATGGCCTGAAATTGTGCCAGGGAAAGCTCAGGTTGGAGAGTAGGAAAAATGTCTTTGCTGCCAGAGTGGTCAGGGACTGTCCCAGGCTGCCCAGGGAGGTGGTGGAGTCCCCATGCCTGGAGGTGTTCAGGAACCCTGTGGCCATGGCACCTGGGGCCATGGTTTGGTGTCCATGGTAGGGTTGGGTTGCTGGTTGGAACTGATGATCTCGGAGGCCTTTTCCAACCCAAACCATTCTGTGATTCTCTGAGCAGAGCAAGGTAGTCTCCCTCTCTGGAGATACTCCAAACCCACCTGAATGAGTTCCTGTGTGAGCTGCTGTGGGTGGCCCTGTTTTGGCGGGGGGGTTGGACTGGATAATCTCTGGAGGTCCCTTCCAGCTGCTAAGTGTGTGATGCTGTGATCCAGAGCCTATGATGTGAATCTTAGCTGCCAGAGGATGCTTGAGGTGTTGAAGTGATCCAGAGTCTTGCTGACAGGTCCTGGATCCATAGGTGGAGGTGCTGGAGCTGGGCAGGCTCTTTCCAAGGGCTGGGAGCCTGCCTGCTTGCCACTGCCCGAGCAGCAGTTTGCTTCCCTTGCAGAGCCCATGCATGCTTCATCTCCTCAGTTAGGCTTTCGCCTGAAGGGCAAGGACAAGGAATGTGATGAAGTTCTTCTTGGCATGGAAGTTTATTTTGCTTCCCATTTGTCAATAACTGGGATTAGGTTTCTGTATTTGTGCTGAGAGCCTGCCTGAGAGGCACGCTCAGGGAATGCTCCAACAGCCTCTCTGGGGAGCTGCTGGGGAGCAGACACAGCTAGAACCTGCACCCCAGCAGAGGTCCTGACATTGCACAGATGCCAGTTACATGATCAGGAAAAGGAAATTCAGCCAAGAGCAGAGCTGCTCCTGCATCTGACACAAGATGGGGACGCAGCAGCCAGAGCAGTGTGGGTGCAGTAACAGCCATGCTGAAGGAGCATTCCCCTCTCACTCCTGGGCCACCTCTCCCAATCCTTCCAGCTATGAACAGTCTTTGTCCAGAATCTGAACCTTTTCCCCTGCAGAGGTCATCTCTGGGAGGTGGCAGGCAGCATGAATTGCCTATTTCTGGGTGTCCTTCCCATTGCCCACCCTGATGAGCTCTGGGCACTTGCCCTTCTGCCCAGCAGGTCTGAGTGTTTAAGAAGGAGGAAATCTTCCTGCTCTCCATTGTGGACACCTTTAGATCAAGGCAGAGGCCTGGGCATCTTGGTTTGGGACCTCCTGAAGAAATCTGAGTGGGTGGATGTCAGGAGTTGGCAAACAATGCTGGTACAAAATGAAAGAACAGTGAAGGAAGGGTTGCAGAAGATGCCTAAATAAAGAGTTGAGCAGGAGCTGGAGGACAGCAGCCTTCTCATGCTGCAGTGGAGGCTTGTAGGCACCCACGCTGCACTGCAGCAGCCCATGCTTTAGTCCCAAGGTGAGGAGCTGACTCAGCTCTCCTGGTTCCCTGTTGTGCACTTTCAGGCTCGGGGATGAAGAAATTTGATGACAACCAAGAAAGAGCTGTCAAGTGAAGAAGGTTGCCATGGGTATGGTCCTTGCCCAGCTGGCAGGATGGCTGCACTGGTGCCAGGAAGGGACAGTGCTGCATGCAGGTGTCCTGAGCAAGCTTCTCTATGGCTTGTTGGCTGCCAGTGCAGCCAAAGCAGCAGGAAAGGCACAGCACTGTCCTGGGCTGTGTAGCCCAAAGCTGCTGGTTGCAGTGCACACTCCTGGCTCTTCAGTGCTCCTGTGGGCTAGGTGATCAGGACAAGCTCGGGGATTCATACAACCACAGAATAGGTTGGGTTGGAAGGGACCTTAAAATTCATCCAGTTCCAACCCCCTGCCATGGGCAGGGACACCTCCCACCACCCCAGGCTGCTCAAGGCCTCATCCAGCCTTGAAAACCCAGGGAGGGGGAATCCACGGCCTCCCTGGGCAACCTGTTCCAGTGTCTCCTCACCCTCACTGTCAAGAATTTCTTCCTCATCTCCAGTCTCAATCTGCCCTCCTCAAGCTGCTCTGTCCTGCTGCTGGAGTAAGTACTACAGACCCTGACCAGGGCAAGTGACCTCAGCTTCCACTGACCTCCCAGGCTTTCATTTTTTCCAGTAATGCTTCCAGCTCTTCCACTGCAGGTGGTCAGGTGTGAGTTTGTCCTCCTGAATCTGCAGACAAGCAGCTGCAGTGCTGCTGTTGTTCCTTAGAACTTTCTTAAAATGGATTTCAGGGACAGGCTGGGAGAGTTGGGGTTGTTCAGCCTGGAGAAGAGAAGGCTCCAGGGAGACCTCAGAGCAGCCTTCCAGTACCTGAAAGGGGAATCAGGAGAGCTGGGGAGGGACTTTGGACAAGGGCTGGGAGTGCCAGGATGAGGGACAATGGCTCTGAGCTGGGAGAGGGGAGGTTGAGCCTAGAGAGGAGGAAGAAATTCTTGGCAGTGAGGGTGGGGAGACTCTGGAACAGGATGCCCAGGGAGGCTGTGGATTCCCCCTCCCTGGAGGTGTTGAATGCCAGGCTGGATGAGGCCTTGAGCAACCTGGGCTGGTGGGAGGTGTCCCTGCCCATGGCAGGGGGTTGGAGCTGGATGATCTTGAAGGTCCCTTACAACCCAACCTAGTCTGTGAGTTGTGAGTTGTTCCTTGCTGTGGTCAAGCTTATCCCTTCTTCCTGCTGCCAACAGAAGACAAAGCAGAGATGTGGACTAGAAATGTTGTCCAAGGGAAGCATGCTGCTAACAGCTCTCCAAAGCACCTCTGTTCACACTTGGTGGGTTATCTGAGTCAGCAGTGCTTCTGGAGAGCTGTCCTTGTCCAGCCTCTGTGCACAGAACATGGGCAGGCCCTGCAGTCTGCAGAGCAAGCCTCGTGCCAGCGGGGCCATTGCTCCTTCCAGCTGTTGGCGCATTTTGTGTTGCGATGGTTTCAGTCGGTGCTTAGGAGAGCTGGCAGGAGTCACAGCTCTGCTTTTCCTGTGGGGTTAGGTAGGTGTCTGCTTCATTTTGGGGGTTAGGAAGGAAAAAAGGAGCAGCAGTCACCCGAAGCACTGCCAGCAGTTCTGGGTTTGCTGCCTCAGGTGCTGTGCTTGCTTCATTGTCTGGGATTCTCTTCTCCTTTGTCATTGCAGGGCAAAGCCAGGCGGCCTGCCTCTTCCTGGGGCCTGCATGTTCACAGCACCCAAAATAAAACCAAGCCTGAGGCACATCTCTAGATGGATGGCTTGTTACAGTTAATCCAGCATCATCACTTCTGAGCAGGAGGAGAGGCCAAATTTGTAATTCCCAAGGAAGCTGAGCTGAGTGTGTGGCTCTGTCCTCTCCTCCTTTCCCTTCCTACTCTTTGTGGGCTTTTTGCAGGTCAGAAGAGACTCTGAGTGTCTCTTGTACATGTTTGCTGTCTTCTCATGCTGCTGGAGAGCCTCTCTGTCCCTCAGCCTCTCTGTCCCTCAGCCTCCCATCTCTGCTACCTCCTGCAGGCTTACAGCTGCCTCCTGGTAAGAGGGGGCCCTGGGCTGTCGATGTCTTGGGTGCTCCCCCAGTGGGGCGTTCTTCACTCTGGAGCCTCAGGGCTTGTCTGCACAGGGAGGCTCTTGCAAAATATGCTTGGCCCAGGGTGTGAATTTAAAGGGAAAGAGCTGTTCTGCACCAGACTCCTGCTCCAGCCCTCTCCTGCTCAGAACAAGGCTGGTGTTCTTCCTGTGCTGCCTGCTGGATGGGCTCAAAGAGCTGAGCAGGCTGCTCTCGTGGCAGCTCTCTTCTGAGCTGCATTTGGGTCCTTGATGCTGGCTCTGGTTAGCACTGTGGAGGAGGTGAGGGGGTGGCAGGGAAGACACCAGTGCCCTTGGGTTCCTTGTGCACCCAGAAAAGAGGGACCCCTTTGGAGCAGAGCTTTCCTCAGGCACTCTTGGTACCCTCTGGAGGAGCCACCCTGAGCAGAGAGGCTGTGCTAACCTGAGCTGACAGTCCCCTTCCTCAGGTTTGGGCTTGGATTAGCTGCTCGAGTCCAAACCTGTCAGAGCAGCCTGGAACTCGGCTTGATAAATCACCCTGAGTCAGCAGCCCTTCCACGCTGCTCCCGCAGCTCCTGGCTGTGCTCTGTGCTGGGGCAGCTCTGCAGGGTTGGTGTTCCCCTGTGGTGTTACCACAGGTATGGTCCCCACAGAGAGCTCTGGGACTGGCCACCCTTGCTGTCATCTCTGGCCCTCACATGCCAGAGCATCAATCTTTCTGAGGTCTTCTCCTCAGCCTCCTCCTCCTCCAGTGCTGCCTCAGCAGGTGGGGGGTGCCTATGGAGAGCTGGCTGTGGTCCACAGCAGGATTGTGCCTGCTGAGCTGGGCTAGGAGGAGCAATGGTGGTCTCCAGCCCAGCTCCTGGTGCTGGATGGAAGCTCCATGCCTCCAGTCATGCTGGTGCCAGGCTGCTAGTGCTTTCTGTTGCTCTGGCAAGGACAGTATGTGAGTAGGGAAGGAGTAGGGAAGAGACCCTGGAAACCTCTTGCACTCCCCAGGCCTAAAACCTGTGCTCTCTGAGAGGAGAAGGGGCACTGTGGCAGTACAGTCATGTAAAGGCAGCACTCTGTGTCTCCATGGAAGCCCAAAGTGGAAGCCCAGCCATGCCTAAGTGCCAGCCACCCCCTGGAAGTTGTCACTGCAGGCCGGAGCAGAGCAGGGCTGGCAGTAGGAGAGACATTTGTATGAGGCATGGGCAGGCTGTCAGCTGGCTGAGCTGGGGCAGAAATGCACGTGGGGGTTGGAAGCCTCTGGGCGCCAGGGCAGGACACCAGCTCTGTCCTTGAGAGAAGGCAGAAGACTTCCCTACTGGGAAGCTATTCAGAAGGAGTAAGTGATACTTGCTGCCGTGCAGGGGAGGTCCCTGCCTGGCCAGGAGCATGCTCGGAGCCAGCCTGGCAGCCTCTCTGCAGCTCGGTGGTCTGCCCTGGCTGCTTCCTGTGCCTGTCACGAGTCCCCTGTGTCACCAAAGCCTCCTCCTGTCCCTCGCTGCTGGAGCTGCCCTGCTAACAGAGTTGGCTGCTTGAGGACTCATCAGGGCTGAAATGATTTATCCCTCAGCCATTTACTGCAAATGAACCCCTGGAAGCCTTTCAAAAGCCATCTTCTCTTGAGCTCAGCTCAGCTGAGTGTTTCAGCAGCATCAGCTAGAGATAAGGGCGATTCTGAGAGCAGCAGGCTTGTGTTGATGAGCAGTCCTGGCTCACCAGCACCTCCCTTTCAAAGGTCCTTGATTTTCCAGAGGATCACTGAGTGAGCCAGGAATCACAGACCAAATGCCCCAGCAAAGCCTGATGGTTGCTTGTACACTTGAGAGGGTCTAAGGAAGGCCCCAGAGGTCCTTACGAGGGCAGGTAGGATCTCAAGTGCAACACAGCCTCCTGAGAGACCCCCAGCACCCCAAATTAATTCCAGTTGGTAGGGACAGGAGAGCATCACATGGGCTGAAAACTGGGTGGGGAGGACCATGAACAATGGATTAGCATAAACAGCAGTGTGTCCAATTGTCAGGGGAGCGAAGGAAAGCGCAGGGGTGGGAGCTAGAGTTGTGCCAGCTGCTGCCCTTCGTGGTGGCTGCATGGTTACCCCTTGCTGCCTCTCTGGGGGCTCCCTGGCAGCTCAGGGCAGTCTGTGCCTGGGGATGTGGATCTGCTCATCCTCAGGTACCTGGCAAGGCCCTTCATGGGTGGTCCTGTCTGAGGTGTCCATGCAGCCTTTGTCCCTGTTCACAAGACACTCCCAGTCAGTTCTCTGACATTTTGACCAGACCTCAATTTAGTACCAAATTGCAGAGGGAGGGGTGCAAGCTGAAAGGTGGGGTGAAGAAGATCACAGAGCAGCTGAGCTTGGCTGGGATGTGCAGGCTGCACGGTCCCCTGCCTCTGGGTGAGACCCAGGTAACTGCTGCAATGGGTCCCTGCTCAGGAGCAGCACTGTGGGAGTGGGACTGGGATGGATCCTTCCTCTCTGTGTATGCAGGGGCTCTGCAACGTCAGCTGGCAGCACCTAGCTGAGCAGTAAGGGTGTGCCAAGCTTGGCCATTGCATGAGGAGCTGCCATGGTGTGCCAAGCTTGCCCATTCATGGAGGAATTGCCATGGTGTGCCAGGCTTGCCCACTGTGCAGACTGTGAGGAGCAGTCGCCTCTCATGGTGGTTGCAAGTGGAAGTTCAGCTTCTCCATCCTGCAGCCAGGGGGAGAGTGTGCCCAGAGAGTGACACAGCCTGGGAGCAGCACTGGAGCATTTCTGGGCTGTGTGTGCCAGAGCAGCTCCTGATGCACCATCCCACACTGGCAGAAACCCAGGAGAGCAGCACTGACATTCAGGCTTGGCTGAAAGGATGTTTCAGGTCCTCTCAACGTCATGGAGGATGTTTCAGGTCCTCTCAACGTCATGGAGACCAGGCTGCCTGCAGCTCTTCAGGGAGAGGTGGGAGGTTGTCAGCATCTTCAGAAATGGAGGATGAGTCTGGGGCCTGAGAGTGCTGTTCAAGGTTTTCACCATGGTGGGGTTTGCAAGAGAAATAAAACCCCATTCATCTTGCAGCCAAGGTGAATGGGGACAGGAAGGACAAAGATGAGAGGTTTTGGTTACTTGTGATTGGTGGCAACTGCTGTAGACAAGGAGAAGAGAACAGAAAGCAGAGACAGCATAAAGGACTGAAAGACAAAAACAAGAGGACTCTGCCAGCAAGATAGGCAGAGGGCTGGAGCACCTCTGCCAAGGGGGCAGGCTGAGGGAGTTGGGGCTGTTCAGCCTGGAGAAGAGAAGGCTCCAGGGAGACCTTAGAGCTTCATCTCAGTATCTGAAGGAGACCTACAGGAAGGCTAGGGAGGGACTGTTCAGAAGGGGCTGATGGGGATAGGACGAGGAGCAGTGGTTTGAAACTGGAGCAGGGCAGAGTTAGGTTGGCCATCAGGAGGGAGTTCTGCACAGGGAGGGTGGGGAGACACTGGAACAGGCTGCCCAGGGAGGGGGTTGAGGCTCCATCCTTGCAGACATTCAAGGTCATCCTGGATGTGTCCTTGGGCAGCCTACTCTGGCTGGAGGTGTCCCTGCTGCCTGCAGGGGTGTTGGACAAGATGCCCTTGGAGGATTCCTTCCAACCCAGTGCAGTCTGTGAAACTGAATCTTTTGTGCCTGGGTACCAAAGGACACTCCCAGGTGTCAGCAGCTTAGGATATGGCTGGGCTCCTTGTCGCCAGGGGGCCCTTGCACTGACAGCCTGACAGGGATCTAGGCCTGTTCCCAGAGGGAAGCTGGAGTTCCCTGTTGGAGAGGTTGTGAGGTTGGGATCAGCTATGTCCTTGAGGTCAGCCAGGTCCTAGAGCAGCCTGTGGGATGCAGCAGAGGTGTGTACCACCAGGTTCTTTGTGTGTCTGGATCCTGGTGGGTTGGATGGATGTTGCAGGGTTGATCCCACCTCAGAGCAGGGAGCTTCTGAAACCTGCTTTTTCACTCCTATGGTTTGTTGTCCTGGTGAACCCTGTCTTTGGGCCATTCCAGGTTGATTCTGTGGATGCTGAGGATGGTAAAAGTCTATCCAGGGCTCCCCAGGGCATCTCCTCAGCACCACTGCATCTTCTCCATGTTGATCACAAAGGAAGTGCCAGGCCCAGGGGACTCAGATGAGCTGTTGCCTACAGAAAAGATCACCAGCAGACCCCACTCTCTCCATCAGGCTTTGCATACTGGGTCCTGGACCTGTGAAGATCCTTCCTGTGTCTGTATGGTTCCCTTCCTCTGCACAGAGCTGTTTGAGCATCGTGAAGGGGAGGTGGTGAAGGGCTGGGCACTGAGCGTGCAGAAGTGAAGGGGCAGCTATGGGATGGAATGGAATGGAATGGAATAGAATAGAATTAACCAGGTTGGAAGAGACCTTTGAGATCATCAAGTCCAACCTATCACCAAGCACCATCTGATCAACTAAATCATGGCACCAAGTGCCTCATCCAGGCTCTTCCTAAACACCTCCAGGGATGGTGACTCCACCACCTCCCTGGGCAGCACATTCCAGTGGCCAATCTCTCTTTCTATGAAGAACTTCTTCCTAACATCCAGCCTAAACCTAAGCCTAAACCAGCTTGAGACTGTGTCCTCTTGTTCTGGTGCTGGTTACCTGCAAGAAGAGACCAACCCCCACCTGGCTACAACCTCCCTTCAGGTAGTTGTAGACAGCAATAAGGTCTCCCCTGAGCTTCCTCTTCTCCAAGCTAAGCAACCCCATCTCCCTCAGCCTCCCCTCACAGCGCTGTGCAGCTTTGTTGCCCTCCCCAGCTTTGTTGCCCTTCTCTGGACACCTTCCAGCAAGTCAACCTCCTTCCTAAACTGAGGAACTGGACACAGGACTCAAGGTGTGGCCTAACCAGTGCAGTGTACAGGGGCAGAATGACTTCTCTACTCCTGCTGGCCACTCTGTTCCTGATCCAGGCCAGGATGCCCTTGGCCTTCTTGGCCACCTGGGCACACTGATGTCTCATGTTCAGCCTGCTTTCAACCAGTACCCCCAGGTCCCTTTCTGCCTTTCTGTAGAGGAGGTCTGCTTAAGCTGGGGTGTCTGGGCAGAGAGCTGCTTCTCCTTTCTTGTCTGGCTCAACCCTTCCTTGCTTTTCCCTGCCACCTTTGCACAGACATGAGAGCTATCCATGCTTCTGCTAGAAGGCGAGTCCCACATTGTGCTCTGCCTTTCCTCAGGTCTTCCCTGGATCCCAAGCTCCTTCCACTCCTTGTCACTGCTGCTCAAAATTGGCCTTTGTGGTGGCATCCAGAGGTCCTAAGTGCAGCATTGTTCCCCTCATGCTATTCACAGCACCAACTCACAACAAGAGATGGTCCTTGCCCCAACTGTATTAAGTGGGATCTCTGGGAGAGGAAATGGGAGCAGAGGGAAGGGATGTGAATTGTCCCACTTTACGCAACCCTTCTGGGCGAGCACCCAGCACTATTAATAGCCTTTTGCTCAACAGCCCTTCTTTTGTTCAGCACTCTGTTTTTCACCTTAAGTTGTTTGTGTTGTGAAGGATCTGTTGGCCAATTTGGCCTGAGCTGCCACCCTGTGATCTACTGCTAGATGTAAAGCAGGGCCCTGAGCCCCCCTCCATCCTGAGCCCCTCTCCATCCTGACCCCAGGGTGGCCTTTCTGCTGAGGCCACCACCACGGTGCCTGGTGGCTTTGCTTTGCCCACATGGCACTGCCACGGCACAGGGCTTGGGTTTTCAGAGCATCACAGAATGTTCTGGGCTGGAAGGGACCTCCAAAGCTCATCCAGTCCAATGCCTCTGCAGTCAGCAGGAACATCCTCCACTTGATCAGGTTGCCCAGAGGCCAGTTCAGCCTCACCTTGGATGGTTTTAGCCTCTGGTAGTCTGCGGTCAGCTGCTCCTGCCTCACCTCCCTCCCTTGCTCTTCCCTGGGTGGAGGAGCTGGGTCTGTTCACATCGGCACCTCCAGGGTGCTTCACCTTCCTTCTTCCTTGGTGCCCAGGAACACTCTGTGAAGTGTGTGGAAGCAGCAACTGTTGATTAAACTGCAAGGAAGAGGCACAGGAAGCAAATATAGCAACAGCAACTGTATGCTTGTGATAATCAAGGCTCTGTCACTGCTGTCAGGGGCTGAGATTGATGGAGGCCACAAAATCTCTTTATCCAACCCAAATGAGCCAGAGCTGCTTGCTGATTTTTATGGTTTCCCCCCCACACACACCCTCCAGCACAAGCCACAGGCTGCTCATGAGCCACTTACAAGCCAAAAATTAGCCAGGCTGTCTTTCCAGAGAGCAACTCTGAAGGGCTCTGCGAGGAGCAATCCTCCAACATAAACTGAGGGAAAATAAGGATAACAAAATCAATCAGAGGAGCTGACGTGCCCGAGACTGCTGGCAGCTGTAAATCAGCCTGGTCGGGGGACACTGCAGCGGGAGCCACCCATGGCTGTGCTGCACTGGGGGTCCAGAGCTGCTCAAACAATGCTGGGAAGCCGCACTCAGGCACAGCGTGGCACAGACACGCTCTGATAGTGTCGCCACTGGGCACTGCCCACGCTCCCAAACACAATCTGCAGCTCCCTGCTCCTCTGCAGCCTGGGCAGGAGGGTGGCCTCTTCTCCATGGGGCTCGGGAGCTCCCTTGGCTTGGCTGGTGAGCAGGCACTGCAGGCACCGGGTGCTGTGGGCACTGGGTGCTGTGGGCACCAAGCAGTGTGGGCATTGGGTGCTGTGGGCACCAAGCACTGCAGGCAGTGGCTGCTACGGGCATCAGGCACTGTGGGCATGGAGGACTGCAGGCACCGGGTGCTATGGGCATCAGGCACTGTGGGCACTGAGCACTGTGGGCACTGGGTGCTGTGGTCTTTGGGCACTGCAGGCACTGGGTGCTATGGGCACTGGGTGCTGTGGGGATTGAGCACAGTGGGCACTGAGCACTGTGGGCACCAAGCAGTGTGGGCACTGGGTGCTGCAGGAAGCAAGCGCTGCGGGCACCAAGCAGTGTGGGCACTGGGTGCTGTGGGAAGCAAGCACTGCGGGCACCAAGCAGTGTGGGCACTGGGTGCTGCGGGAAGCAAGCGCTGTGGGCACCAAGCAGTGTGGGCACTGGGTGCTGCGGGAAGCAAGCACTGCGGGCACCAAGCAGTGTGGGCACTGGGTGCTGCGGGAAGCAAGCGTTGTGGGCACCAAGCAGTGTGGGCACTGGGTGCTGCGGGAAGCAAGCGCTGCAGGCACCAAGCAGTGTGGGCACTGGGTGCTGTGGGAAGCAAGCGTTGTGGGCACCAAGCAGTGTGGGCACTGGGTGCTGTGGGAAGCAAGCGCTGCGGGCACCAAGCAGTGTGGGCACTGGGTGCTGTGGGAAGCAAGCGTTGTGGGCACCAAGCAGTGTGGGCACTGGGCGCTGTGGGAAGCAAGCGCTGCGGGCACCAAGCAGTGTGGGCACTGGGTGCTGCAGGAAGGAAGCGCTGCGGGCACCAAGCAGTGTGGGCACTGGGCGCTGTGGGAAGCAAGCGCTGCAGGCACCAAGCAGTGTGGGCACTGGGTGCTGCAGGAAGCAAGCGCTGCGGGCACCAAGCAGTGTGGGCACTGGGTGCTGCGGGAAGCAAGCGCTGCGGGCACCAAGCAGTGTGGGCACTGGGTGCTGCGGGAAGCAAGCGCTGTGGGCACCAAGCAGTGTGGGCACTGGGTGCTGCGGGAAGCAAGCGTTGTGGGCACCAAGCAGTGTGGGCACTGGGTGCTGCGGGAAGCAAGCGCTGTGGGCACCAAGCAGTGTGGGCACTGGGTGCTGCGGGAAGCAAGCGTTGTGGGCACCAAGCAGTGTGGGCACTGGGTGCTGTGGGAAGCAAGCGTTGTGGGCACCAAGCAGTCTGGGCACTGGGTGCTGCGGGAAGCAAGCGCTGCGGGCACCAAGCAGTGTGGGCACTGGGTGCTGCAGGAAGCAGGCACTGGGTGCTGCGGGAAGCAAGCGCTGCGGGAAGCAAGCAGTGTGGGCACTGGGCGGTGCGGGAAGCAAGCGCTGTGGGCACCAAGCAGTGTGGGCACTGGGTGCTGCGGGAAGCAAGCGTTGTGGGCACCAAGCAGTGTGGGCACTGGGCGCTGCGGGAAGCAAGCGCTGTGGGCACCAAGCAGTGTGGGCACTGGGCGGTGCGGGAAGCAAGCGTTGTGGGCACCAAGCAGTGTGGGCACTGGGTGCTGCGGGAAGCAAGCGTTGTGGGCACCAAGCAGTGTGGGCACTGGGTGCTGCGGGAAGCAAGCGTTGTGGGCACCAAGCAGTGTGGGCACTGGGTGCTGCAGGAAGGAAGCGCTGCGGGCACCAAGCAGTGTGGGCACTGGGTGCTGCAGGAAGCGGGTACTGGGTGCTGCGGGAAGCAAGCGCTGCGGGCACCAAGCAGTGTGGGCACTGGGTGCTGAGGGAAGCGGGCACTGGGTGCTGCGGGAAGCAAGCGCTGCGGGCACCAAGCAGTGTGGGCACTGGGTGCTGCGGGAAGCGGGCACCGGGTGCTGCGGGAAGCAAGTGCTGCGGGCACCAAGCAGTGTGGGCACTGGGTGCTGCAGGAAGCGGGCACTGGGTGCTGCAGGAAGCGGGCACTGGGTGCTGCAGGAAGCAAGCGCTGTGGGCACCAAGCAGTGTGGGCACTGGGCGCTGCGGGAAGCAAGCGCTGTGGGCACCAAGCAGTGTGGGCACTGGGCGCTGCGGGAAGCAAGCGCTGCGGGCACCAAGCAGTGTGGGCACTGGGTGCTGCAGGAAGCGGGCACTGGGTGCTGCAGGAAGCAAGCGCTGCAGGCACCAAGCAGTGTGGGCACTGGGTGCTGCAGGAAGCGGGCACTGGGTGCTGCGGGAAGCAAGCGCTGCGGGCACCAGCGCCTCTCTGCCTCTTCTCTTGCGCAAAGGCTCCGGATGGCGTCAATGGAGAGGTCAACGCCTCTCCATTGAGAGAGCAGAAAGCAGCCTGCTGTGGACTGCCAGTGCAGCAGTGCCAGAGGGCAAGGGGAACCTGCTGTGGGGCAGCATCCCCAGGCTGCTGCAATACTGCAACAGGTTGCCCAGGAGGGTGCTGGGGCCCCATCCCTGGAGATACTCCAGGTGAGGCTGGACAGGGCTCTGGGCAACCTGCTCTGGTGGAGGATGTCCCTGCTGGGTGCAGGGGGTGGTTGGGCTGGGTGAGCTTCGGAGGTCCCTTGCAGCCCAGCCCCTCCTGTGAGTCTCTGATGGCTGCTGTTCCACCCAGCCTCGCTGAGGCCTCTCTGGCTGCCCTGCAGGAGCTGTCTCAGGGCTGATCTTTATTTTCTTTCCTTTTCCTGCTCTTGGATGGAAACCAGACCTGCGGTTACCGTCTGAGGGTCCCTTGGTCCCAGTGCTTTAAAGCCCTTCTCCAGCTGACAGCAAACCTTTTAATCTTTCTCATATAACATCACAGAGGACAAACAAGGCTTTAATGCAAGCCCCAAGGTCTCTTGTGGGGACATCCTGATAAAAACAGCGCTTTCTGTTTTGGAAATACCCTCTGGTGGGGTTGTCAGAACCCTGGTAGAGACAATGGTGAACTTTCAAAGGAAGCAGAGACAGGGAAAAGACATATTGTAATTGAGGCTGCAAGTGGTTGGCTTTTGTCACAGAATGCCAGCAAATATGATTTTATAGGATGAAAGTTAAAAACCCACCCCCTGCGGAGCTGGAGACTCCTAATTGAATTTATTCACCCAGACAATGAAGCTCTTCCTGGGATGCTGCTCACACAGTTCCTGGATCATTTGGGCTGGGGCCACCAGGAACAGGGCACTGATGGTGCCCCTTGGCTGGGAACTGGGGAGGCTGCACCTCAAATCCTGGGCTCAGTTCTGGGCCTCTCACTCCAAGAAGGACATTGAGGAGCTGGAGCAGGGCCAGGGAAGGGCAACAGAGCTGGGGAAGGGTCTGGAAAACCGGACTGGGGGGGTGCAGCTGAGGGAGCTGGGGGTGTTCAGTGTGGAGAAGAGGAGGCTGAGGGAGACCTCATTGCTCTCTGCAGCTCCCTGAGAGGAGGCTGGAGCCAGGTGGGGGTTGGGCTCTGCTCCCCACTCTCAGGTGAGAGAGGGAGAGGAAATGGCCTGAAATTGTGCCAGGGGAGGCTCAGGTTGGAGAGGAGGAAAAATGTCTTTGCTGCCAGAGTGGTCAGGGACTGTCCCAGGCTGCCCAGGGAGGTGGTGGAGTCCCCATGCCTGGAGGTGTTCAGGAACCCTGTGGCCATGGCACCTGGGGCCTGGGTTCAGTGGCCATGGTAGGGCTGGGTTGCTGGTTGGAACTGATGATCTCCAAGAGCTTTTCCAAGTCAAACCACTCTGTGATTCTCTGAGTCTGTGCCTGCTCTGTGCAGGGTTTCCACAGGTCCTGTGTGACACAAGAGGACATTCTCTGGACCAGGACTTCCTGGGAGGCCAAAGTATCAAAAGGATGTTGCAAGCTGGGCTGCTGCATCCAACCTTTGCTTGCCCTCTGCCTGCCCTGAGTTAACAGCTTGCTGACTGATCCCAGGCCTGGCTGATCTTCCCCCACTCGCTGATGCTCAGCAGCTCTGCAAAGCCTGCACAGTGCTGGGGCAGGGCAGGAGGCAGTGCTGAACCTCCACGGTGAGCTGCTGCAGATGCAGCTCTGGCTTTATGGTTTTGCTGGCCTCAAACCTCACATCTCAGTAACCTAACTCCTCTGGAGTCCTCCTGCTCTTTAAATGCAAAGCCCTGAGGAGGAGCAAGGAGATGCCCAGAAGAGCAGTGCTGTCTCAAGCCAGGAGTGCAGCCCTGGCCCTTTGCTTCTGCACCTGAGCTTGATGGGCATGGGGCAGGGCTGGGCAGAGAGGGCAAGGCTGACTTGGCAGCCTTTGCTCAGAGCCTTGCTCTCATTCCTCTGCTTGTTCTGGCCCTGGTTATTTCTCTGCAGCACTTGGTGGGTGGTGTTTGGGCTCCTTCTGGAACATGGCACTGCAGCAGCTGGCCATGGCACTTTGGGACATGGTTTGCTTAGGTTGGACTCCATCAGCTTGGAGCTCCTCTGTAAGCTTTATGATTGTGTGTGGTGCACTTCTAGCAGGAGAGCTGTCAGCAGAGCTGTGCCTGCCAGAGCAGTGCCTGCCTGAGCAGGTCTCCTGGAAGCACCTTGTTGAAGTTAGCTTTTCAATCCCCTTGCCTCAAGTTCCATGGCTTTTCTCCCAAAGAAGCATGAAGTGGTTTAAAACTACTTCACAGAACTGCCCCAGCAGGGTCCAGTAGCAGCAGAGATGGAGCAGAGACTACAAAAGAGCTCAGTTCCCTGTTGAGAAGAGTGCCATGGGATGGAGGCCATTCCAAGCCTAGAAACTGAGCAGCACTGCTCAGCCAAAGCTCTCCCTTCCCTCTGACAGTGGCCAGCATCAGCATGCAAAGATCATTTCCTTCTGGCCAGCTAGGGTGAGCAGCTCAGAGACAACCTGTGCCAGATGAGTGTCTTCACCCCGAACAGCCTCTGGTGGACTCCTGGCTGCTGTTTGAACAAATCTGAGCTTCAGCAGCCAGAAGGTTTGTGAGAAGAGCTGTAGTGTCCTGCACGCAGCGTGCAGAGATCTCTCTTTACTTCTTATCCTGCCCCTTCCTGCCTCTTCTATTAGCAGAAATCATCAGCACCCTCCTAGTTCCCCCTGTGTGACCTCTGGCTCCACAGCCACAGGCAGCATCTCCTTGCCTGGCTGGAGCACCACAGAATCACAGAACTGTCAGGGCTGGAAGGACCTCAAGGCTCATCCCGTTCCAACCCCTGCCCAACATCAGCATGCAAAGATGCTCTCTGCAGCACTTGGTGGGTGGTGTTTGGGCTCCTTCTGGAACATGGCAGTGGAGCAGCATTTATGCTTGCAAGTTTACCTTCAGTGCTCCCACCAGTATCTGGTGTGTTCAAGAAGCTGCAGATGTGCTTCAGGATACAGTTAAGTGGTCATGGCAGCTGGGCTGTGGTTGGTCTCGATGACCTGAAAGGTGTTTTGCAGCCTTGGTGATTCCATGGTTCTGTGGTTTTGTCCTCTTGCCATTGGGACAGCCCAGGCAGAGTTTGAGGTCCCCTTTCACTGAGCTTTCATCTCCCATGTTTGGAGGAGCCACTTCAGTGGCTGACAGAGCTGTAAAGCACCAAACAGGTTTTTCATCCCTTCTAGAGCTGATGACATCTCCTAATGGCCACTTTACACCAGCAAATCCTTCTGTGTAACCTGAAACGTGGCCTTCAGCCTCACCATGCCCAGCAGGACTCTATGTATGGCTTCATGTACAGATGGCAGCAGAAACTGCTCATGACACCAGGCCTGGTTTGGCCACCTTCTGTTGTTTCCCTTCCCGGGGTGAGGGTTATGCTTTCCTGCGGTGACTGAAAGATGATGGATACCATCTAGGTCTTTAGCAGGGGACTAGGGCAAGTAATTTATGCTTTAGTGCTCAGTGGCTGAAACAAAGAATTAATGCATTGGAAAGTTTTGGATGGCTCTGGGTAATTTGGTGGTTGCCTGGGTTCTGACTGGCAGCCCTCGGCCGCTGGGTGGGCCAGCTGTGAAGATAGAGATAAAGCTGTATTTTATGAATTGCTGTTCCCAAGGTCATCTGGAAAGGGAGCAGTTCATCAGACATATCTTTGTTCAGAGATACATTTGGGTCTATAAAATATGATCCCAGCATCAATTGGGCCCAAACCAGCCGATGCCTGTAGGCTCGCAGGCACATTGTTAAGCGGCATGAAGGGCAGGAATCGTCGCTGCTGTCTTTGTGTGGCTATTGTTTGGGGCTTTAATAGGAACAGAATGAATGACATTTTTCCACCAGGCCACTTATGCTCAACTATACCTCCAGGACAACTTCCTGGCCAAAAAATATTCAAAACAAACAAGCACAATAGCAATTCTACTCCAGTCCCATTGTTTGCAAGCCCGCTCGTGTTCATAGAGTACTCAGTTTGGCAAACCCCAGCGCTGCAGCCCTGCCCCTCAGTGCTGCGTGCTTGCAGCTGAAGCTCTTGAGGTGCTGTGCTGGGCAGGTGAGTCTTGGAGGGGCCACCTGCATGGGCACCTCCTGCTGGTGCAGGGCAGCCATCTGTGCCCCGTGGCCAAGCACTCACTGACTCGAGCGGAGCTGAGATCGCAGCCCAGGGCTCTGGGCCCACTCATTACCAGCTCCAAAACTTTCACTTGGAAGAAGAATAACAAGATGAAAAGCGTGGGAAAGGCAGAGGAGGAGGAATTTATCAGGCACTCTATTATGTGTTTGGAAGCGGAGGGTGAGCTTGGTGGCCTTGTGGCATCTTTTCCTGTGGCTTGAGCTGCTGGAGGGATTCTGCAGAGGGCAAACCCCAGTCAGCAAACCTGCTTGGGACTTGCCAGTCAGTTCTCTCAGGCTGCTGGCCCCAGCCATGCCAACACTCCTTGTTGTCTCTCACAGTTTTAATGTATATGGGGCAGTGGCTTGGCCCTGTGGTCACTTCTCCCTGAGACAGAGAGCTGCAGGAGCCTGGGTAAGGGAATGCAGCTGGTGTGGCAGGGGTGCTGCAGGACATGTAGGGAGGAACTGTGCAGGCATTCTGGCTCCATCAAGAGTTCCAAGTTTCACTCCAACCCCAGATCTGCTGATCTCAGCCTTTTCAGCCTCTTCACTCTGCCAGTCATCTGGATCCTCTCCACCTCACTGTCTGTTTTCTCTGAGTCAGCTGGGTGGATGTCCTCAGCAGACCCTCTAGGATCTGGAGGAACAGCTCCTGCCCTGTCCTGCCTAGTGTCTCCAGCTGTCAAAGTGGGACCTCTCCCAAGAGCACAGGGATATGCTTCTGACTCCTGCTGCCTGACTCTGCAGGGAGGGCACAGCATCACAGTGTGTGCTAGGCAGAGATTACATCTCCCATGGCCCCAGAGAGCTGCCCAGGCCTTTGTCTGTGCAGCTGTCACAGGCTGGGGAAGTGAAGAGTGAACAGCCAGAGTGATCCACATCATCTACAGAGTCACAGAACCTTAGCGGGTGGAAGGGACCTCCAGGGATCATCCAGTCCAACCCCCTGCCAGAGCAGCAGCACCCAGGGCAGGGCACACAGAGCACATCCAGGTGGGGTTGGAATGTCTCCGTGGTTTTGCATCTCTCAGGGCAGCCTGCTCCAGGCTCTGCCACCCTCACAGGGACAAAGTTTGCCCTCCTGTTCCCATGGCACCTCCTCTGCTCCAGCCTGCCCCCAGTGCCCCTTGTGCTGTCCTTGGACATCCCTGAGCAGAGCCTGGCTCCAGCCCTGCACATCTTGATCCCCAGCAATGAGGGCAGCCCTCAGGCTCCTCTGCTCCAAGCACCAAGCCCCAGCTGCCTCAGCCTGGCCTCAGAGGGAGATGTTCCACTGCCTGCAGCAGCTTTGGGGCTCTGGGATGGACTCTCTCAAGCAGTTCCTTGAAGTCTTTCTTGAGCTGAGGGGCCCAGAACTGGACACAATATTCCAGCTGTGGCCTCAGCAGAGCAGAGTAGAGTGGGAGAACCTCTCTGACCTACTCACCACACTCCATCTGGTGCTGGCTGCCACAGGGGAGTCCCTACCATCACAGATGCGGTAAGAGAAATAGAGAAGAGAATCTCAGAATGATAGGGGCTGGAAGGGACCTTCAGAGATGATCTGAAGGTACAACCCCCACTGCCCAAACAAGGTCACTCAGGGCAGGCCACTCAGGGACACATACAGACAGGTGTTGAAGGTCTCCAGAGAAGGAGACTCCACAACCTCTCTGGGCAGCCTTCTCCAGGGCTCCAGCTCCCTCACAGCAAAGAATTTTCTCCTCCTGTAGTTGTCTGTTAATTAAAGGCCTCCTTGTAGCTACAGCAGAATGCTGCCCCTTGGCAAGCTAACTTTGAGGGCTGTTCACATGCCACCAGCCCCTGTCAGGGTGCAAACAGATGCTGCAGTGTGCAAGGACAGCCATGGGGAGGGCTGGGAGGAAGTCTGCTCCTCCTTTTTGCAGAAGCTGGAAGTCCAGGGTGCCTGAGGCATGAATCAGTCTGCAGGTACTGTGTTGCATTGCCAGCTTGGAGCCTGTGGCTGCCCACCGGTGGGTTGCAGCAGGGGCTGGGGCAGGGCACTGTCAGTCTGACACCAAGGTTCTGTCCCACAGGCTCTGGGCTGTGTGTGGCTTGTGAAGGTCATGTCAATCTCTTCAGCAAAGCCAGGGGCTCTCACTCCCTCCTGTGCTTCAGACACAGCATAAGGCACATCCAGCCCTGGCACCTTCAGGGGCACTGGAGGGCTGCAGACTCAGAGGAGCTGTTGGGACCCTGCCACCAAGGAGCTGATCTCTGTTCAGTGTCCCATCTGCAAGCCACCAAGGAGCCACCAAGGAGCTGACATCTGTTCAGTGTCCCATCTGCAGGCAGCCTAGGGGCACAGCCATGGCTCTGTGCCCTCTGTCAGAGCGAGAAAAGGGAAAGCAAACACTCAGAGTGTGCTAAGCCAGGCACTTCTTGAGGGAAGCCTCATGCTTCCATTCCTCCTGGCTGCTGCTGCTGCCATTCAGTCTTGGCTCCCTGTCAAACAAAGGCCAAGGCAAACACTGGTCAAGGGAGCAGCACCTCTGACTACAGGAGGAGAGGCAGCAAACAGCCCAGAAGCAGCAGGGCTGCAGTAGCCAAGCAGTGAGGTTCAGTAGTCCAGTGCAGAGTATTCTGAGGACCTGCGTGAGGATGCCACGTGGCAGGGAGGTGTCCTCTCCCTGCAGGAGAGATGGCAGAAATGGGGGAAATTCTGCTTTGTGAGGAGTCTGCAAAAGTTTGTGTTTGGATTTGCAGCAAATTGAGGCTGCAAAACTCCCATGGGAAGATGAATTCTGGAATTTCCAGTCTGGAGAGCATTGACACTGCCATCCCAGGGGCCCTGTGTACGAGGGAAGGGCTGGCCTGCAGGTGAGACTGCAACAGCCAGCTGCAGAAGGAGCTTAGGGAACAGCAGCCTCTGGCATGTGGCTTGAGCAGGCCTCCGGATCCTGAGCCTGGAAGCCTCAAGGACTTTACCTGCAGCATCTTTTTGGTGGCCAGATTTCCCTGTTGACCGCTGGGAGTGCAGACTCCCAGACTGGAGATGCTGCTGGACCTGCAGCTTCTCCACCCCAGTGCAGTAGCTGGAGGGGCAGTGCTGGGTGGAAGGACAGTGCTGGGTGGAAGGGCAGCCCTGGGCGCAGGACAGTCCTGGGTGGAAGCACAGTGCTGGGTGGAAGGGCAGCTTGGGCCCAGGGGCTTGGGCAGCCTGAGGAGCACAGTCTGGGGTCCATCTGCAAGAGGGGTGTGGATCCACCTGTGTGGATCTCTCCCTTGCTGGCAGAGGAGGGGTGTCCTGCCCTGACGATTACAGTGGGCTGGAGGCATCTGTGCTGAAAGCCATCTCTCTAATGTGGGCATCTGAAAGTATCACCTCCAGGTCTGCAAGTCCTCTCTCTCATACATTTTTCATCCTTCCTTTCCCATGGCCATGGGAATTCAAGCTAAGCTGCTTTCTTCCTCAGCTACTCTGACACAGGAGGATGCTATCCTCCCAGCTCTCCAGATCCACCTACAACATTTTGCCATCCCCTGTGTGCCAGGTGGTGGTGGGGTAGCCTCCAGTGGTTGGCACTGCATCCTCTGGAGAAGGCCAGGAAGGGAAGTCATGTCTGCTCCTGGTGTCTGTTGCCCAGAGATCCCAGATGTGTCTCTAGGTTGTCCTCTCTGGAGGGTCTCCTGCAGTGAGCAAGACAACTCTCAAGGCACTGCTTGTGGCCAGGGTGCACAGAATCACAGTCACAGAATGGTCTGGGTGGGAAGGGACCTCCAAAGCTCATCCAGTCCAACCCCCTGCACTCAGCAGGGACATCCTCCACCAGAGCAGGTTCTCCAGAGCCCTGTCCAGCCTCTCCTGGAATAGCTTCAGGGATGGGCTCCAACCACCTCCCTGGGCAACCTGTTGCAGTGTTCCAGCAGCCTCCTGGTGCAGAACTTGTTCCTCACATCCAATCTCCATCTGCTCTGCTCTTGTTTGAAGCCATTGCCCCTGGTGCTGTCCCTGCAGGCCTTTGGGAACAGTCCCTCTGCAGCCTTCTTGTAGCCCCTTCAGGGACTGGGAGGCTGCTCTGAGGTCTCCCTGGAGCCTTCTCTTCTCCAGGCTGAACACCCCCAGCTCCTTCAGCCTGTCCCCAGAGCAGAGCTGCTCCAACCCCCTGATCATTTTGGTGGCCTCCTCCAGACCCTCTCCATCAGGTCCCTGTCCATGTGCATGGTCTGTGGTCCATGGTCCATCTGCAGCTTCCTGTTCTGTCCAAAACCTCAGGCTTTGTAAGGCTGCTGGCTCCTCACCTCCACAGAGAGGAGGCTGTCTGTGTAGAAGAGGGGTTGACAGGACCATGCATGAGATGACCTAAATGATTGCCTGGAGCTGCCTGTAACCTCAGTCTGCCCAGCACAGCCAACAACCTGCTCCCCACTGCGGGAGCCCAGTGGCAGTGGTGCTGAGCAGCATGTGCTGCTGAACTGGGAGTGCTGGAGCTGGGAGCTGCCAGACCAGAGCCATAGCGTTCAGATGAGGGGTGAGATGAAACAGGAACTTCCCTTCAGCCTGTGCCAAGAGGATGGAGTGACTGGAGCTGCCCTGATTCAGTGTTTTGGCTCTGCCAGAAGCTGGCCACATCTGAGCAGCAGCGACCTGCGTGGAGCAGGCTGGATGTGGGACCTGGCCCCTGCTGGGTGTCCAGCTGAGGCTCCTTGCTGGGGGCTGGATGTTATCTTCAGCTGGATGCAGCTCCTGATGTTGTTTTCCCAACATGTTTGAAAAAAGCATCAAAGAGGGAGGAGATTGAAAGGCTCTCACACGTTCAGAGTGCTGCAGAAAGGCCTCTTTTAAACTCCTCTTGTCTGCTGGAACCAAGCTCATGACTTCCTGAGCTGCAGCTCTGTGACTTGGACAGGGCAGAGAGAGCCAAATGGGTTTGATGTCAAAGCTGACAATGAACCAAAGGGTGAAGCTTTGACATATTCCAGTATCAGCACTCGGTGTGCTGCTGTGGTCTCTCCAGCCACTCCACTTTACTGCTGGGGAGGGTTGAAAGGTGATTCATTCATGGTTTACAAGTACCTAAAAAGGAAGAGGTTTCTGGTTGCTAGATGGGATTCAAATTTACCAGAGAAAGGCAGAGAGATCTCTTGGCTGGAAGCCAAAGTTGGGGAAATTCAGGCTAGGAAAAGGGCTGCAGTTTAAACAATAGGGATCAAAAGCAGTGGAAGGTCTTTGGCTGGCATTAAGCAGAGCAATCAGCAGCTAATGCCTCTGTGTTTGTCTAAAAGATGACAGAATTATGAAGAGAGACTTTCCAGCCCAGAGCAGCCCTTCAGGGAGACCAGGCTGGGCTTGCCTTTGGCTGGAGCAGCCTCTGCACAGCTCTGGGTGCTGTGTCCCCAGTCTTGGGGCTCTGCCTGCTCTTCCCTTGTACAGCAGGAAGGAGAACAGATGTACTGGGTGTCAGGGAGCACAGTTCCATTTCTTCTAATAGCCACAGTCCAAAATAGTTCTGGAGTGGATTCCCCTTCCCCTGGCCTGTCTGATTCAGCCAGGGAGCTGCAGTGCATGGGGCATGGATTGGGAGCTGATGGCACATTGCCTGCAGAGCACAGGCAGGCTGGGCAGAAGACAGAGAATCCTAGAATGGGCTGGGCTGGAAGGGACCTCCAAAGCTCACCCAGTCCAACCCCCTGCACTCAGCAGGGACATCCTTCACTAGAGCAGGTTGCCCAGAGCCTGTCCAGCCTCACCTGGAGTATCTCCAGGGACAGGGCCCCAACCACCTCCCTGGGCAACCTGTTGCAGTGTTCCAGCAGCCTCCTGGTGCAGAACTTGTTCCTCACATCCAATCTCAATCTTCTCTGCTCTGGTTTGAAGCCATTGCCCCTGGTGCTGTCCCTGCAGGCCTTTGGGAGCAGTCCCTCTGCAGCCTTCTTGTAGCCCCTTCAGGAACTGGAAGGTTGCTCTGAGGTCTCCTTGGAGCCTTCTCTTCTCCAAGCTGAAGAACCCTTTTCTGAGCAGAGCTGCTTGCTGCAGGGCTGCTGTGCAGGCATTGTCCCTGGCCTGTGTGGGTGCCAGCTCCACCTCTGCTGCACTTGGTGCCTGTTTGGAGCTGCCTGTGCAGCAGAGTTGTGTCAGGCATCACTGCTGGCACATGGTGCAAGAGGTGCACAGAGATGGATGAGATGGGATTCATGTCAGTGAGGAGGAAACAGGGATCCCAGGTCTTGGAAGGTTTCTTGCTTGTTCTCACTCTCTCCCTCAATGGTCTTCAGGTCTCTGGGTTTGGCTCTGCTCTTGCCAGCACTGCCTGGGAGGGTTGCAGGCCTGACACAACTTTCTCCCGAGCTGTGCTGCCTGCTTCGTAATTCCACAGGCTGCATGCCTGGAAATTATATGAAGCAGATGCAGCAATGCCAAGGTCAGGACCTTGCCAGGAAGGCAGCTGTGTACTGCTGGCAGGGTGCAGGCTGACCTCAGTGTCCCCCCGGAGCCAGCTGACACAGGCCTGCAGACAGAACAAATATTTGACAGGATCTGCTCCTCTCTTCCCCAGAATGACCTCCCTGGCTCCCTGTGTATGGTGTGCCAGGAGGAGACAAGATCCCTTCTCCAGTCACTTCATTCCTACTCTTCTGGGGGATCCATTTCTGTGTACTTTTCAGCTGAGGCAGTTTAGCTCCTGCTGCACTCACACATCAAACACAGCAACCTGAGAGCTCCCTGCCACGGCAGCTCTTGCCTGCTGGCTGCTGGGATCACTTGCAGTGAAAGCAATCTCTAAATGCAACCAACCTAGGACAGATTAGCTTGGCATGAAGAGTGAGTGGAGGCATCCAAAGGTCTCTAAAAGGATTACTCTGATGAAACCCAGCCAGATCCTCCTCCTCTGGTGTCTCTTCCATATCACAAGATCGGAATGCAGTCAGCAGTTAGAGGATGGTTTGTGCAGGTTAGAGGGAGGGAATGCTTTATCTGCAGCGCATCTCGGGCAGGTGCAAGCGAGTGGAGCAACACTGTGAAGGCAGAGAGACACTTACCTGTTTTCTTAAGGTGGATGGTGAGAAAGGGAGCTAGGAGAGTGCAGAGTGCAGCTGAAAGAGAGGTGGCAAGGCTGTGAATCCTTCCTGGCCAGGTGGAACATAAACCTGGCAGAGACTGATAGGAAACATCTCCCCCTGTGCCTGATGCTCCAGGTGAATGCTGTAATCACCTCCTTGAAACACAGCTGACACACAGAGCCAGGCTTCAGGCTGGGAAGGCTGCTGGCCAGCCTGACCTTGTAGGTCCTCAGATCATTTTTAATGTCTTTATGATGTCACTTTTCTAACTGCAGCCTGGCCGGTAGCTGTCCCTCCCCTCCCCAGCCTTCAGACCTGCAGGGTTTCCCTGCAGCCTCTCTCCTTGGCAGTTGTTCTGCTGCTGCCACTCCTGTGCTGGCACTTCAGGATGTGGTAATGGTGGTGCTGGACTCGAGGATCTTGGATGTCTTTTCCAACCAAAACAACTCTGTGATCCTGTGATCTTAGCAGGAGGAACAGCACACCTGTGGCACACAGTGCTGGGGGACTGCTGCTTCTGCAGTGAAATGCTGCTGCTGTGGTTGGTGGGGCTGAAGGATGGGCAGAGGTCCTGGAGGTGCTGGTGATCACCACAGCAACGGCAGGGTGCAGGGAGAACCAGTCTGCAAAGAGTGTGAGCTCACTCAGCCCTGGCTCCAGCCGGTGGGCCAGGCCTGGAGAGCAGAGAGGCAGGACCTGCCCGCGGGTAAGGGCAGCAGGGAGCAGCTGGGGCTGGGCAGAGAGCAGAGCACACAGCAAGCCACGCACAGAGGCTCCCTCTTTTCCCCGGGTGGGTGTCTCTGTGCTCCTTCCCTGCCTGTGGGCTGGTAGGACCTGGGGGCCTGAGCTCCAGCCATCCCCAGCAGCAGGGCCGTGAGTGCCCTTCCCAGGGGCAGGGGGCTCGGGGGCTCCGGTGGGCTGTGTGCAGCCTCTGGGAGCGGCAGGAGGCACACCGTCTGCTTTCTCTTTCTGCAGCTGTCCCTCCCAAACTGAAGAAACTGAAAAGCCCAAATGTTCACGTGGGGGAAAAGATCTCCCTGAAGTGTGAGGCGACTGCTGGGAACCCTCAGCCCTCCTACAAGTGGTTCAAAGATGGCAAGGAGCTGAAGAAGAGCAAGGACATCCGGATCAAGTATGGCAATGGGAAGTAAGTATGCTGTGCCCACCGAGCCTGGGGGCTGGGGCTGGGGGGCTGCCTGGCTGGAGGTGGTGCTGTGCTCTCCAAGTCACTGCTGAGGTGCTTTCTTGGGGCCCCAGGACCATGCACAGCTCATCTGCCATGCCTGGGGGAGTGAGCAAGGCTCCCAGTTGCCCCAGGGAGCAGCAGAGGGAGAGGTGCGAGGTGGGCACAGAAGTGGTGGGCTTGTGGGTGGGGCTCTCCTTGGCTAGCTCTGGCAGTGGGTACCTGGGACAGGTGTCCAGTGACCTGGGCAGAGAGCTCTTTCCCTGCTAGCTGTAGACTGGTTGCAGGCAGCTCAGTACCTGGGGTGAGCCCTGATTTGTGATGAGGGCTTTGAATGCAGAAGCTACCCAGGCTGGGCAGTCACCCCCCAGCCAACAGCAGGCCTGCATAGCTGTGTGAGAAATCCCTCTGTCCTCCTGAATTAGACTGAAAGCCATCCAAGGCAACATCAAGGAGATCAGAGCAGGCCTCACAGTCACATGCTGGGGCCTTCTCTCATGCAAGACCTTGAGATGCAGGGCAAACTGCATCATGACTGTTCCAAACTCTCCAGACAGAATCACACAGCAAGGCAGGGGTTGGAAGGGGCCTCTGGAGATCATCCAGGCCAACCCCCTGCCCAGGAAGGGGCACCTGGAGAGGGTCACACAGGAACACATCCAGGGGGGGTTGGAATCTCTCCAGAGATGGAGACTCCACCACCTCTGTGGGCAGCCTGCTCCAGGGCTCCAGCACCCTTCAGTTAAAGAAGTTCCTCCTCATCTTCAGATGAGCTTCTGATGGTCCAGCCTGTGCCCACTGCCCCTTGGGCTGGCACTGGGCACCACTGAACAGAGCCTGGCCCCATCCTTCTGCCACCAGCCCTTTGAGCATTGATCAGCACTGATCAGATCCCACTCAGGCTGCTTCTCTCCAGGCTAAACAGCCCCAAGTCCCTCAGTCTCTCCTCATCAGGGATGTTCCAGGCCCCTCAGCATCTCTGTAGCCCTTTGCTGTGCCCTCTCCAGCCAGTCCCTGACCTCCTTAAACTGGGGAACCCAGAAATGGACACAATACTCCAGATGTGGCCTCACCAGGGCAGATTGGAGGGGGAAGAGAACCTCCCTTGACCTGCTGGCCACACTTCTTGATGCACCCCAGGATGCCCTTGGCAGGACTCCACCCTTGCCCTTGCTGAATTTCATTTGATTTCTCTCCAGCCTGGCCACTCAGTGAGTGTCATCCTAGGGACTGCCTCATCCAGGCAGGGCAAGACACAGCAGGAGAAACAGGAGCAGCAGGCCAGCTGAGGATTCCTCACTGGGGCTTGGTGTAAATGGAGCCATGTTGACAGCTTAGCTTTGCAGTAGTGGTGGGACTGTGAGCTCTTGGACCATGCTTGGGCTTGATGATCTCAAAGGCCTCTTCCAAGCTCAACAGTTCCATAAGTCTGTGATTTTTTTTTTCAAGGCCAAATATTTCCATATGGTGCTTCTTGAAAAGATTCTGTAAGAGTGGCTGTGTTTGCACTCACACCTCCTGACCCAGCCAGCAGCAAAGGCAGCTTGCAGCTGCTCACCCCTTGGCAAACCTCAGTGCTTTGCTCACATCTGCTGTGTCTGGGGGGGTGAAAAGCAGCTCACCTCTCCTTGTGGTGGCCTTGACAGTTTATCAGCTTTTGTAAGTTAGAAGCCACTACAAAATGCAATTAGGAAATGAGGAGGTGCTCAGATAGGTTATTGCCAGTTGCTCTGATTGCATCTCAGGCCTGTTGGCTTTGCTTTCAAAGTCACACCCAGTATTGCTTGGACCTCCTTTGCAGTCACTGTAGGACTAAAGAGTGCTTTGGGATGAGGCAGAGAGGTGGTCAGGGGAAGGTCTGGGCTGGAAACACAGGCAGGATGCCATCTGCTGAGGAAGGGCTGTCTGGGTGTGCAGGCAGCAGAGCTAGGGCAGGACCGTGCCTGCCTCTTTGCTCTGCTGCCCTCAGTGTATCTGTGGCCCAGGTCAGCTTCGTGGCCTCAGTTTACCAATGGGTTCTGGAGAAGAGATGCCCTGCAGGGTTGTCCTCATCCCCTGCTGCAGCTTGTGGGACCCTAGGGCTGCTGGTGCTGGGGTCTGGCAGGGGTGTTGGTATTTTCCTCAGAGCTACAGAGCCCCAGGGAAACACCCAGCAAAGCTCTGAGGAGGGATGATGGTGATGGTGAAGAGCACCTCTTACAGAGTTTCTCTGCAGAGGTTGTCCTTTCCTCCTGGCACCCTGTGCCCTCTGTGAAGGTGAGTCAGGCTGGCATCCCACTCACAGCGGTGCACTCCCTGTGGCAGGCATATAAACACCTGAAGAAGGCTGATCCTCCCTGCTCAGGACACTGCTGTCAAGTCAGGATTGTCATTTACCAGTACCTATGGCAACAGGTTGGCTCCCAGCCCGCCAGTGCCAGCCAAAGACATGTGCATACTGCAAGTGCTTCCTGCTGGCAACAGCAACCCCAGCATAAACACTCTGCAGAAAGCTGAGCACCTGCCACCCCCTGTGTCCTAGGCTCCCTCAGAAGCAAAGGTGTGAGCCCCAAGTGTCCCCTGCTCCATCCCTGCTTCTGCTTCCAGCTCTCATTAAGACCTGCCATGAAGTGGAGAAGTTTCCTGGCTGCAGGGCCTAGGGCCTGGCTGCAGGGGCTGGGCTCAAACATGGTAGAGCTGGGACAGTACTGAGATGCTGACCCTTTGTTGACCACTTGCCCCTTGTGGAGCTGGCAGCAGTGCAGGAGTGTTCTGCAGGCAGCAGTGCAGGAGTGTTCTGCAGGCAGCTGTGGTGGGTCTGTGCACAGCTGCTCTGGCATCCCCAGCTTTCAGGCTCCCCTCTCCACTGGCTCCTAGGGCTCCATACTTGGAAACTCCTCGAGGGCACAGTGCTCAAGGGCACTGGATCTGCCTTCTGGTCTTGACTGCAGGCAGTCACCACCAAAACTTGCTCTGTGCATGTGAGATGAGGATGGAGGGAGCCCCTCTGGCTTTGCTCATCTCTGTTAAGGGAGATGAGTTTAAGAGAGGGACCCCACACTGGGCACTGGGATGTGGGTGCACATCAATTACTTCCAGTGTGTTAGGGATGACTGCAGGGGAGGATAAGCATCCTAACTTGTAGAGCTGAGAAAGGAAGCCTTACCTGATGATGATTAATTCCAAGAATAATGGAGTTCATGCACCTGGATCCACTCAAAGATAATCCTGGGCTCCAGATCATCCTCTGCTCTCCAGTTCAGAGTGGGGTTTTCAGAGGGACTTTCACAGAGGACACACAGAGGGCAGAAAGTTTCGTGGCACCTGCCCAGGTACCCAGCATCATTGCTTCAAAAGTTTGATTCAAAGACCTAACAAAGTTGTCTGCTGGAGCCAGGCAAAGAGAGCCCAGCCAAGGTGTGGAGGTGCTGGGCATCCATGGCACTCGGTGTGCAGCAGAGCTGGGCACAACTCTGTTTTGGGCTCTTTGTCTGCAGCTGCAGCCTTCAGACAACATAGAGGGTTAGGGTGGGAGACAAGCAGCACGATTGCTCTCTGTGACTCGCTCCTCTGCTGCTCTGTGCCTGGCTTTCCTCCCTGGGTGTTCAGAAAGCCTTGAATACCTAACTAGAAAGTGTGAGTGAGGCTCTTCTTCCTGTGATCAGTTCTCCTCGGGCCCCACAGGCCTGCCTAGAGCAGGGGACCTCTTAGAAAGTAAGGGAAGGGGATGCTGGAAGGAGGTGAGCAGTTAACTGCTTCTCAGCTCCTTGGCTTGTAGAGCAGTCACCTTCCCTCTTGTTCCTGAAACCTACCAGCAAGTCTTCTGGTGCCACCAGGCAGAGGAGGTGGGTTTGGTTTTCCCTGGGTGTTTGTTGGAGGGAGGGGAAGGATTCTGATTCCTCCTTTCTGAACTGCATGTTCCATTTGTCATTAGGAACAGGCTGGGGCAAGCCTGGCTTGCACAAAGAGGAGACTTCCCTAAGATGCAAGAAATGATTGGCTGGAAGATCGATTTGAATAAAAGAGGGTTGGGGGGAACCTAGAGACGTCCTCCAGGCAGGACTGCAGGCAGCTCTGGAGGTACTGGAGGAAAGGCTCTGCTCTGAGTGCCAGAGCCATGCTGTTCTCTGCTGATCTGGCCCCAGGAGGCTGGGCTTTGACTCTCTGTCTGTCCTGGCAAATGGTCAAATGCCAGTTGTGGAGAACGCCAGGGGAGGCTCTGCTGGAGGAGGTGTAGAGGACCCACCCCACAGACCCACTGGTCTGCAGCTGGAGTCCGAGGGAGTCGGGAGCCTGGTAGTCTCCTAGCTGTGGCTGTCCTTAAGCATCTTCTTTGTGTGCTCTTCTACCCAGGGACATTGCTGGGCTGCTGCAGTAGGCGTAGCATGAGACTGGAGAGGGCTGGCAGTTCAGTTTGGGACAGGCTGACCATATGACATCCCCGGGGAGTAGTGTCCTACTTTCAGTATCACCAGGAATCCCTATTGTCAGGCTGTAAGTGGAGCCAAGGGATACCCTCCTCTCCTGCTTCTGCAGAGTGCTCCCTCAGGCAGTACCAGCCGGGGCAGATTCATCGCTGGGGTCTTCCTCGCAGAGCTCCCTGCCGTAGATGATTCCCCACCCACAATGAATGGGGCTGTGGTCTTCCCTCTGCAGCTCATTGCTCTGGAATGAAGGCAGAAAATAATCATAATGCCAAAGCAGCAGGGGAAGGAGAGTGCCAATAAAGATAAATGATTTCCTAATGAAGCCTGGAGACAAGGAGGGGCAAAGAGAGCTGCTGAAGCCTTGTGGGAGCCCGAGTGAACCCGAGCAGGCTGTACCACCGCTCTGGCAGGGGTCTTCAGGCTGACATTTCTAAACAAAGGCAAAAGCTCATTTGACAATGGATCTTGCAAGAGCAATTCCAGATGCCTCGAAGCTAGGGCTCTGCTCAAGCACCGGTGTTGTTATGATCACCAGGGGAGCTCTCCCCTCGCCAGCTCTCACGATGTCATTATGTCTCCGATAGCCGGGCTTGGGGTTTAGCTGCTGAAGGCACTTTCCTGGAGGGGGGGTGGAAGGAGAGCATCTCCTTTGTTTGCCTGTGTGCCCTTCTAAAGGAGATGATGGACACAATCTTGGCCAGCGCACCTGGGCCCGAACCAGGGAATTTGAGAACTGAAAGGAGAAGCAGTTGGGTCTTGAGCTAGAACAATCCACAGGCTTTGCAAATCAGAGCTCCTAATTGGTTCAGCAAATGGGCATTTCAGCAGCTCTGACTGAGTTACAGCTAACGAGCTGGGGTCAGAGTGGGGCTGCTCCAGCTGGTGGAGTGTGCAGGCCTAGAGGTGGCAGGAGCTGTACCTGGCTGAAATTTGCTGTGTGCAGCCCTCTGTGCCTGCAAAACGTCTTGGAGCAGGCTGAGGCAACCACTGAGCCAGGACCTGAAATCTCATTCATCCAGGAGGAGAGCTGGGCTGAGGCTGCAGGCAGCTCACCTGGGAAAGCACAGGCACCAATTTGCTAGGTCCCCTTTGCACTTTGTGGATCAGGCTCTGGTGAGGATGAGTGGCACACACCAGCTGTGGGGAAATGACTTGGGAAGAAACGACTGACACGGGTCCCAAAAGCCTCAGACTCAGAAAGGAGCTCCCAAACTGCATCTGAATCTCTGGCACAACCCTGTCTGCCACCACGGGCACAGAGCTCTTGGAGGGATAGCTTTCTGTCCACCTGAAGGTGCCATTCCTTTCCATGACCACAAATGCCATTCTCACAAATGCTTTTTCCTGATCTGAGTATGTGCAGCTTGGCCCTGCCCATCTCCATCGCTGGGCTGCTCCTCTCCATCGCTGGGCTGCTCCTCTCCGTCCCTGCTCAGTAAAGGGCTTCCTCCACACAGCTGCTTTGACTGTGGCACCTCCTTCTCCTCCCCTGATATCTTAGAACCCTCTGACTTCACTTTAAAGGTTCTCTCAGTCCGTCCTCTCACCCTTCTTTGATGTTTAGGTCATGCCCCTGATTTGTCCAGCATCTCAACCTCCATCCAACACATGATGGCTTCCAAACTGGCACCTCTTTGCCTTCTCCTCAGCAGCACTGAGCCTCTCTTTCCCTCCCCACACAGAATTTGCTGTTGGTTTGATTGCTGAGAGGTGAGACCTCTGCACACTGCCCTGGCTGCACCTCCTGAGGGGCTTTTGTCTCTGTACTGAGACTTGTGGGTCCCTGTCCCACATTTGGTGCTGGGAGGTGTACTCCTGTGAGGTGTCGCAGTAAGCAGGGGCAGAACCTGCTCTGAGCTGGCCTCAGGGCACTGCTCCATGATCTGCACTTTCTCAGAGCCACTCTGACCCTGGCACTGGGGTCAGAGCTTTGTTCATGGGTGGGTCCATTGCTCTGAAGCCCAGGCCAAGCAATACCAGGGACCTGCACTGGCATCAGGTCTGTGCACCAACTGTAACCCAGAACTCAGCTTCCACATGGTTTTGGATCCCACATGCTGGCAGCTGCAGAACAGCAGCACTCAGGGTTCGTTCCTCAGCAGAGTGGCCTCAGAGCCCACTGCAGGCCCTGGGGTGGCCCTGGGGTGGCCCTGGTGCGGCGCTGCTGCGGCTGCCCTGCTCCTCCTCCCGCTGTGGAAGGACCGTGGCCGCCCCGCACCCCGGCGCAGCTTGGAGATGAGGCTGCAGGGGGGTTGCACAACTGCTCTTTGGAGCCTTCTTATCGATCCCTTCCCCTCCTGTTAACGCTGCACGACCCAGAGAGGACTGCAGCTGAGAGCAGTGCCAGGGTCAGCTCTGCAGAGGGAGGACTGGCGGAGCAGCCGGCCCCAGGCCTGGGCACAGAGAGACAGCAGCGCTGCTGGGAGAGAAGGAGCAAACCTACCCTCCAGGTTAGAACAGCACCTTAACCTTGGGGGGCAGGCAGAGGGGGGCAGGGAATGGCTGGTCCTGTCCTGGGCACCCACAAGGACACGTCTCCCATGCCTGCTCCCACAGTCCCAGCAGGCCAGACACTGAGTGAAGCAGGTGATGATGTGAGGCAGGAGGAAGGCTTTGCCCACTGCAGGTGGAGTGATGACCAAGCTGAGAACTTCAAACCTCTCTGTCCTTACTCCTGTTTGCTTGCTTTCCTTGAGGGCATATTTTCCCCTCTTCCATTTTCTGCTTGAAGCTAATCCTGAGCTAGCCAGGTCTTGTCCCAGAGTGCCCAGCAGCCAGCACAGGGCCGATTGTTTGTCTCAAGCACTGCAAGGCTCAGCCTGCTCACCCAGCTCTGGGGTGCTGCTCTGGAACTGGAGGGCAGGAAAGAGGCTGGGGTGGTTTCTGTCTGGCTGTGAGGGGGGAGGATGCACCTGGCTGCCACTGCTACTCTGATGGACAGAGGTGCCTCTGCCACTTCTGCCCTGATGGACAGAGGTGCTTTGGCACAGCCATCCCCACTCTGCTTTGCATTGCAATGATCTCTCCTGCCTGCTTTTGTCCCACTGTGTGCTGGGGAGGATCAATGTGTTCCCCAAGGCCAGGGCACCAGGAACCCCTGCTCTAGCACTGGGTTGCCTGATGCTTACTGATGCTGGACAGCACTTCTGGACTGTAAGATGAAGGTCTGGGTGTTCTGAATCTCCTTGCCAGTCATTAACCAGCTCTCTGAGGGCCAGTGCCTTGCTGTGCAGAGTGCCCAGACAATGCAGAGGCACCATGAGGTCTGTGGCAGGAGCAGAAGCAGTGCAGGCTGCAGCAGGCTGCAGGTCCTTCTGCTCCCTGCCACAGCAGGGTGCAGGCAGAGGAGTGGGGTTAATGTGTAACCAGAGCAGAGCCTTCAGTGTGTGCTGGGCACACTGACATTTGGGTGACAGTTGGGTGACATTTGGGGATTTCCCTTTCCTAGCATCTCAGGTGTGCTCGCTATGGGCAGTGCTCCCCACTGGCAGTGTAGGGGCCACAGGTGGTGCAGCCTGCAAACTCTCTTCATCAGCTCATGCCTTGACTGTTTCACTACTCATTTGTTAGCCACCCTATTTGTAGCAGACTCACCAAGCACCCCAGTAGCAACCCTACAGCTGTTAGCACCCCAAGCAGAGCAGAGGCAGCTGGACTCACACAGGAGCACTGAGTCCCCAGGGAAACATAGGTGTCTTGGAGGTAGCTGGTGGCAGCTGCTCTGCTGCTGGGAGAGGAATGGCTTTGCAGGGAGATGGCCTGGGAAGATGGTTCCATTTCCACTTGGCAGTAGGTAAGAGGAGAAAAATGATTCAAGCTTGGCCAAAGTGCTGCTGGGGGCATGATTCCTGCCACAAGCTCCTCCTTGGCTGAGATGAAGTTCCTGCTGTTTTTCTTCTGACTGGAGTGGAGGCCTCTGGGCCCAAGCTCACATTTTGGTGTCTAGCTCTGAGATGTCTAAATTACAGCAGAGGTGGCCACCCTTCCTGGGCAGGATTTGCCAGGATCTTTGTGTAGGTCCTGGCCAAGGGCCGATCTCCTGTTCCCATTGTAGTCTGGAGCCTGGCACTGCAGAGGGCGATTGATTCAGCTCTCCAAACTGCCCTCCTGGGGACTCTCTTCCCTTGGCCAGAAAGGTATTTTGAGGGATATTCTTCTGGCCAGGCTGAAGGTCTCCTTGTGAATCCTATCCCCTAGAGCTTGCAGACAACATATTCCCCAGGGGCTGCTCCTCCACTGGCACTACAGGAGATAATTAGCATGTGGCTAAGTCAGATGTGCTGAGGGTCAGGACAGACAATGAGGCAGATTTTCCCCTGGAGTCATGAGATGTCAGCAGAGCTGCAGTGCAGTGAAATGATTGGAGCTGTCAGGGACCATGGCCCTTTCACTGCTGGAACAGCCTGGGGCAAAGCCTGCCCCTAGCACAATGGCGTCCTCTGGCAGCCAGGCACATGGTGGGGCTGGCAGCCTGAGACACTGCCCAAGGGGGCAGCAGGGGCTTGGCACAAACCTCCCATTCAGAGCACAGTTCCTGGTGCACAGCATTATTCCTGGTGCACAGCATCACTCCTTGTGCATAGCACAATTCCCTGTGCACAGCAACACTCCTGGTGCACAGCATCATTCCTGGTGCACAGCATCATTCCTTGTGCACAGCATCACTCCTTGTGCACATCACAATTCCTTGTGCACAGCATCATTCCTTGTGCACAGCATCATTCCTTGTGCACAGCATCATTCCTTGTGCACAGCATCACTCCTTGTGCACATCACAATTCCTTGTGCACAGCATCATTCCTGGTGCACAACATCATTCCTGGTGCACAGAACAATTCCTTGTGCACAGCACAATTCCTCACATGCTACTACTTGGCATTTCTATACCAACACACATGAGCCCTCCAGGAGTTCTGGTATGACCTCCCCTGCAGGGCTGTGTCCAGCTCTGGAGCCTTCAACACAGGAAGGACCTGGAGCTGATGGAGAGGGTCCCGAGGAGGCCACAAATATGGTCATGGAGTTGGAGCAGCTCTGCTATGGGGACAGGCTGAGGGAGCTGGGGCTGTTCAGCCTGGAGACAAGAATGCCCCAGGGAGACCTTAGAGCATCTTCCAGTACCTGAAAGGGCTACCTGAGGGACTGTTCCCAAAGGCCTTCAGGGACAGCACCAGGGGCAATGGCTTCAAACCAGAGCAGAGCAGATTGAGAGTGGATGTGAGGAACAAGTTCTGCACCAGGAGGCTCCTGGAGCACTGCAACAGGTTGCCCAGGGAGGTGGTCCCATCCCTGGATATATTCCAGGTGAGGCTGGACAGGCCCTGCTCTTGGCAACCTGCTCTGGTGGAGGATGTCCCTGCTGAGTGCAGGGGGTTGGACTGGATGAGCTTTGGAGGTCCCTTCCAACCCAAAGCATTCTATGAGTCTAGGGAACCACAGGACCTGCCCGTGGGGGCAGCAGGGGGAAGAACATGAAGTTGAACAAGCAATTTCCTAGGTGATTTTGAGCCATTTCAGCAGCACTTTGAGGCAGTAACACAGAGCAGAGAGAGGCTGCTCCTCGCTGCCTCTCCTGCATGCTCAGCCCTGCCGGTTCACAGCCACTTTCCACCTGAATTAAAAGGTGCATGACTAAAGGTGCTGGGAAACAAGGTCTCTCCCTGGCTCTTTCAGTGCTTCCTGGAAAAGGGAAATTCTCTTTCCTCTGGCTGTGCTCCCCATTAAAGCTGATCCTCACTTGCAGTCTTCATCTCTGTCCCCCACATCTATTACCTGGCATAGTTCAGAGCACTCTGCAGATCAAGAGTAGCTACGCATTGCCCTAGGGTATGAACAGCAAAAGGAGCTCTTGATTTGTTCAGAGGATCTTACAAGCCATGACCAGAAAGGGAAATGAGCCCTTTTGACAGCCCAGCACTCCTGCATTAACCCCTCTTTGGTTCCACCTTGCTGCTGCTGCACTACCAGCGCCAGCATCGCATTGCCTTCTGCTCTCCAGCTCCCAGCTCAAGGACCAAAAGTCTCTCAGTCTCTCCTTGAAGAGAAATCTGTCAGAGGTGCTCCTTTCCATTAGCCTTTTGTGTCACTAAGAGTTGACTTATTTGGCACTTCAGCCCCTATCCCTGAGGAGCTCACACACACAGCTGTTACTCTAATGCTGCATTGGCTTCTGCAGCTGCTCCATGTGCTGTGCATGGCAGACTGCAATGCAACCAATGTCCTCCTGCAGCTGCAGGCAGCATGTTTGCTAATGGTGTCAGCTCCACATGGCAGATAGCCCCAGGCTGCCATCTGCAAGAGTGGGTGGGGGGTTTTCTACAGGCCTCTGAGTTCAAGCTGTGCTGCTTTCAACATGTGCTGCCTGCCCTCCCGCTCCGCGGCGCAGCAAGAGCTGCCACAAAGCTGTTGTCCAAGGGCTGGTTTGCAGGACAAATGGAGTGTCCTGTCAGTGTGGCAGCTGAGGGAGAGCAACAGCTGGGCTCTGCTAGGGGTAGTAAAAGAGTCACATAATGGTTTCCTTTGGAAAAGGCCTCTGAGATCATCCAGTCCGACCAGCAACTGAAATCCACCATGGCCACTAAACCATGGCCCCAAGTGCCATGGCCAAGGGGTTCTGGAACACCTCCAGGGATGTGGATTCCACCACCTCCCTGGGGTGCTAATCCCTGGCCACTCTTGCAGCAAAGAAATTTTTCTTCCTCTCCAACCTAACCTTCCCCTGGCACAATTTCAGGCCATTTCCTCCTTCTATCATCTGAGACTGGGGAGCAGAGCCCAACCTCCACCCAGCTCCAGCCTTCTGTCAGGAAGTGGTAGAGAGCAGTGAGGTCTCCCCTCAGCCTCCTCCACACTGAACACACCTAGGTCCCTCAACTGCTCCTCCCCAGCCCTGTTCTCCAGACCCTTCCCCAGCTTTGTTGTCCTTCCCTGGGCCTGCTCCAGAAACTCAATATCCTTGGGGTGAGTGCCTCAAAACTGAACCCAGGATTTGAGCTGCAGCCTCAGCAGTGCCCAGTCCAGGGGTATGATCACATCCCTGCTCCTGCCATTCACACCATTGCTGCTCCAGGCCAGGCTGCTGGAGGCCTTCTTGGCCACCTGGGCACCCCTTGGCTCATGTTCGGCTGCTGTCACCCAGCACCCCCAGGTCCTCTTCTGCTGGGTGGTTTCCAGCCACTCTGCCCCAAGCCTGGAGTGTTGCCTGTGCTGCTGTTGGAATTGCTTGCAGCAATACCAGAAGCCCATCTTGTGCCTTTGCTGAATGTTCCTACACCTGCCTCTGTGGAGGGAATGGGGAACGTGGTCCTGGACATGGTGCTGCAGCCCAGTGTAGCCAACCTCCTTCACCAGGAGCCCATGAAACACCCCCAGCAAGAAGCAGAACCCAGCTGCCACCAGGCAGCAATAAGCCCCAGAGTCCCTTAAACTCTTTGCTGTTTCTTGGGTGCTGCTTGACTCCTCTTGCATCACAGCAGTGATTCTGTATCCTCACTATCAGTCCAGGCTGGGAGACTGAAAGCAGCCCTCTGGAAAAAGACTTGGGGGTGCTAGTGGGTGAGAGGCTGGAAGGGAGCCAGCAATGGGCACTGGCAGCACAGAAGGTCAAGGGCAACCTGGACCTCATCCAAAGCAGTGTGGCCAGAGATGGAGAGAGAGGATCCTGCCCCTCTGCTCTGCCCTGGGAGACCTCACCTGCAGGGCTGGGTCCAGCTCTGGGACCCTCGACATGGGAAGGACCTGGAGCTGATGGAGAGGGTCCAGAGGAGGCCATGAAAGTGATCAGGGGGTTGGAGCAGCTCTGCTATGGGGACAGGCTGAGGGAGCTGGGGGTGTTCAGCCTGGAGAAGAGAAGGCTCCAGGCAGACCTCAGAGCAGCCTCCCAGTACCTGAAGGGGCTACAAGAAGGCTGCAGAGGGACTGTTCCCAAAGGCCTGCAGGGACAGCACCAGGGGCAATGGCTTCAAACCAGAGCAGAGCAGATTGAGATTGGATGTGAGGAACAAGTTCTGCACCAGGAGGCTGCTGGAGCACTGCAACAGGTTGCCCAGGGAGGTGGTTGGGGCCTCATCCCTGGAGCTATTCCAGGTGAGGCTGGACAGGGCTCTGGGCAACCTGCTGTGGTGGAGGATGTCCCTGCTGAGTGCAGGGGGTTGGACTGGGTGAGCTTTGGAGGTCTCCTCCAGCCCAAACCACTTCATGATTCTGTGATTCTAACACAATGCCCAAGGCTGCTCCAGGTTGCTCTGAGAGACTGAAGAGAACTCAGAGTGTGCAGGAGTCCGGGCAGCCTGGCACCACTCTCAGCAGCCTGCTGGCTTGGGCACCCGTGCTGGAGCAGCTGGCCAAAACAACTGGCTTTGGAGAGTGGGGCAGGGGAGACCTGGGGTGAGAAGGAGTCAAGAGATCTTTGCATGTTGTCAAGATTCATTTAAAATTGCTCCAGATGGGGCCTGAACTCCTGCAGCTGAAGGCTTGACCGCATCCTGTCAAACAGGGCAGTGCCTGCATCCTGGGAGCCTGACCAAGTTGTCTCCAAGTGCTTTTAATTTACTAACAGAGCTAAGTGAGACGTTCCTGCTGTGGCCTCGCAGCAGAACAGCCTGCCAGGGTGTTAGAAAGATGCCAGTGTGTTCCTGTGGAGTACTTCCTATGGATGATGACTTGTAGAGCCCAGAGAAAAGCCCTTCTCAGATGACAGAGGGAACGCTGCAAAGAGCTGCAAAGCCGAGGCGGTATGCTCCACAACAAAGCGGTTCTGGTTGCCTTTGGGGGCACAGCCCACTGGGGGCTCTTGCTGGAGCTGGCAGTGTTACCATGTCTCTAAATAAAGCAAATGTATGACACAGACCTGAGGGAAAAGCTTGGGGTAGGAAGCAGAGAGATGTTCTCCAGAGAAGAGTGCCCAGAGCAGGGTGTGATAAGAGGGCAAAAATGGAAGGAAATGCAGCAGAATGGAAGGCCTAAGGTGGGAGGCCCTCTGTGGGCTCCTGGCTGGTTTCCAGTCTGTGTTGGAGGCTCCCTGCTAAACCTGGCAACAAAAGGTTTTGCCTGTTAGTGAGAGAGACAGCCCAGGGAATGAGACATGGCTCAGAGCCAGTGGGAGAGGTGGCCAGCAACCCCCAGGGAGACCTCAGAGTACCCTTCCAGTACCTGAAGGGGCTCCAGGAGAGCTGGGGAGGGAGTTGTGACAAGGGCTGGGAGTGCCAGGAGGAGGGACCAACAGCTTTGAGCTGGGAGAGGGGAGACTGAGACTGGAGATGAGGAAGAGATTCTTTCCAGGGAGGCTGGGGAGACTCTGGCACAGGCTGCCCAGGGAGGCTGTGGCTGCCTCCTGCCTGGAGGCGTTGAGCAACCTGGGCTGGTGGGAGGTGTCCCTGCCCATGGCAGGGGGTTGGAACTGAGGTCCCTTCCAACCCAACCCAGTCTGTGGCTCTCCAATGCAGGGTCTGTGTGCTGGGATCCTGGGGCTGCCGGGCTCAGCCCCTCGAAAGGGTTTCTGTGCAAAGGAGAGCAGGAGTCAGATCAACCCATGGCAGTGTGCTAAGAGCAGTGGTTTCAAGAGGAAGATTTTCCTTTAGGAAGTCCTGGTGGCCATGATTCCTGGGAATGGCCTCATCTGAATCTTGCCCAGGCTTGAGTGCTGGCCGAGCTGGGCAGCCAGGCAGCCCACCCTGCCTGCCAGGGGTGAGGCAGCAGGCAGCGCAGCAGGGCCGGCAGCGGTTGGCAATTCGGCAGGGTGGTTAGCAATGGAGTAAGAACTGTCTGCTGTACTTTTCAACAGAAAGATTTCCAGACTGCAGTTCAACAAGGTGAAGCTGGAAGATGCTGGGGAGTACAGCTGTGAAGCGGAGAACGTTTTAGGGAAAGACACCGCAAAAGGCAGCCTGAATGTGAGAAGTGGTAAGTGGCGAAGCCAGCGACCGGCCTCAGCTGCCTGCCCTGGCAGCAGCGAGCAGGAGCCTCTGCACCCCCTGTGCCTCCTGGTTTGTTTCCTGCTTTCCAGGCAAAGCAGTCCTGGGAGATAAGAGCGATGCAGCTTAGCACAAAGGTTTGTGTTTGCTACCTGCCCGCGGCCCCGCCGGCGAGTCGCAGCCGGCACCGACTCCCGGCCTCTGGATCTGGGGCTTTGGAAAGGAGAAGCGGCTGGGCTCTGGGGGGCTTGGGGGTTGCTTTTGGCTGGGTTGGGTTGTTTTGGTTTGTTTTTATAAAGAATTTCTGAGAAGCAAAACTCAGCCAAAAGAGGAGTAATGAAAGCAGAGCTTTGTGATGAGGGAAGCTGCTTCTGGTCTCCAGCCTAGAACGTGTGCTCCGTCTCTTGGAGCTCAGCACATGGAGTCTGAGCTTGGGGGGTGGGGGTTGTTATTATCTTGGTCATCTTAATGATGTTGCCCAACACGATGGTTTGGATGCAGCCTCCAGCTCAGAAAGTCCCTGTGCTGGTTGCCAGAAGCCAGCAGAGTGTGACCAGGGGAGGGATGACTCTGTAGAAGCTGTTTCCTAAGCTCTTCCTCCTGCCACGGACAATGGCCACGGCGGGAGCCTGGCCCTGCTGCTCTGCAGCCCTTCGGAGTGATCCAGCAGGCAAACGTGGAGGAAGATGGCTTTGTCCCCCCCCTGCTTCCTGCCATCATTTTCCCTGTTAACCTCTTCCTCAGCAGCGTTTGCAGTCCTGTGCAGCTGCAATGCCACATCCCCAGTTCCCCTGCCTGGGAAAACTCCCAAACTCTCCAGCTTGCAGAGCCAGGAGGAGGGCTGCCCATGCTCACAGCTCCCTGCCTTCAGGCTTCACACTAAGGAACTTCAGCCCTGCAGGATCCCAATCCTTTCCCAATAGGAAAGGTGCCCAGAGCAAGCTGAGGCAGTGCCTGACTCCCATCCTGGCTGTCCCATCACCATGCAAACTGTTGCAGCTGTGAGTGGGAGCAGCTTGTGCAGCCCCCCACCCTTGCCATGTGCAGTGTGTATGGACAGCACGCGCCTGCTGCCAGAGCCCTGCCTGCCTCCTCTGCTGGCCCTTCCCAGACACTAGCAACCCCCTTTCAGGAGAGGCAGAATGTGACCCAGCAGTGCCTGCTGCCAGGCTCTGATGCTGCACGCTGCTTGTGGCACCAGGAACACAGGCAGCAGCCCAGGACAGCTTCCAGCTGCCCCTTCCTGTGGGCATCGCTGATGGCAGCACTTGGCAGGAGGTCCTGCAGTCTGACAAGGACTGGTGACTGCTTTCACTCAGGTCACAGGGTGTAGGGGGACACACCTGAGTTGCCTAAAAACGAACAGAAGGCTCTGGGGAGACCTTCTGGTGGCATTTCAGTGCCTAAAGGACCCACCAAGAAGCTGGGAACAGAGTTTTGAGCAGGGCCTGTTGTGACAGGACAAGAGGTGATGGTTTGAACTAAAAGAATGAGATTCAGACTGGAGAGAAGGGAGAAATGTTTGACACTGAGGGTGGGGAGAGCCTGGCCCAGGCTGCCCAGAGATGCTCCATCCCTGGAACCATTCCAGGCCAGGTTGGACAGAACTCTGAGCATCTTGCTTTAGTTGGGGAAGTTCCTGCAGGGGCCTGGTTGGACTTCATGACCCTTCCCACCCAAACCATGCTATGGTTCTATGAGATGTGGTGAGATTGGGAAAGTAACCAAAGAGACCCAAAGATGTGGCCTGCACCTTTTCCTATTGGGAGCTGCAGGCTGCAAGGTGCTGCAGATCCAGGGCCTGCTGTGCCCTGCTGGGGCAGTGCCTGGATTAATCCATTTCTAAGCTGCTTTCCAAATGTGACTTGGGCTTGCCACGTTCAGCTGTATGCACAGCTTGCTGCTGCCATTTGCAGCTCACCTGTCAGGGCAGCTGAGAGCTAGTTGGAGCCCCTTGCAAAGCTAAGCAGGAGGGTGCTGATTACTGCAGGCTTTTGCACCTCTGCCACCCTCTTTGCACTATTATTTCTTCACTCCTCCCTGGAGCTCCCCAGAGCACAGCAGCTTTCATCTGTGCCCAGGCACTTGCTGTTGAACAGTCTCTCTTTTTCCTTCCTGCTGGGCTTTCATGGGATCTTGACAGCTTTCTTCACTTCTGCAAGCTCCTTTCTGAGATATCCTTCTGCAGAAAACTCCTCAGGGTGTCTGCTTATCCCTGAGCCCATGGATGTGCTGGCTTCTGCCCCTGCCTGCCTTCTCCTGTGACTAAGTCTCAGCAGAGTGCTCTGAGCAGTCCTAGCAGTTTGTAACAAGGGAGCAGGGCAGGTGCAGCAGGTGGCCTCCTACAGAGCCTTCCTCTCCTTCCCAGGAGCTCAATCCAGCTATCACTGCTCCTGCATCTTCTGCTGCTTTAAATTCTACTGCTTCACAGCTGCTCTGCCCCTGGGAACCTGGCATAGCTGCCTGTGCCTGCCAGGCTGGCTGGGACTGATGCTCTGGGAGCTTCTGCTGGAAGCACTTTCTCACCTGACATTCAGCAGTGTTGCTGGAGGTTCTGTAATGCTGCTGGGACACAGGTGTGCGACTCCAAGCCTGGGAAGAAGTCCTGAGCTAGCTGCACCTTGTGATACAAAGACATGAGGCTGGGGAACATCTCTGCATGCCCTTGTAGAGAGGTGGCACTGCAAGAGGTGGCCCTGCAAGAGGTGGCCTGAGTTGCTGAGGCTTGTGGAGGGGTGAGGAGCCTGCTGCCCAAGATGCCATTCCCCTCCTGGGGTTCAGAGGCCAGAGGTGGAGGCTCCTGAGCCCAGCTGAGAAGGAGCTCACACAGGAGACCATCAGGCCCACAGCTGTCTCACATTCAGTCCCTGCCTGTAACATTTCCTCACAGCTGCTGCCAAGTACTCCTTGCTCTGTTCCACTACCCGCTTTTGGTTGGTGGCAGTCTCAGAAGAGCCCCCTGCAGCTCTACTGCAGATCACTGAAAGCATCAGACTGAGGAGAAATCATCTTTGGAGGGAAAGTGGCTGCCCTGCCCCCAGCCCTCATCCCTTAGAAGATGGCCCTCAGCCCAGCCCAGCACCTCTGCTCTGCCCTGCACTGCTGGGAGCTGCACACAGCACCTGGCTCAGGAAGAAAAGCTTTGGCTGTGGAAAGCCCTGGGAGGCTGTCAGCTGCTGAGGAAATGCTTCTGGGCTCTGCCAAGCCACGTTGTGCTTTGGTGCTATTTTCAGGCTGCTCTTACTCTGAGGGAAATCAGTGCTTCCTTCTGTCCCATTTCCCACTTCTCTGTATGGCCATCACATGGGCACGAGGGCACAGCTCAGGAGTGACTGTTACAGACTCTGTCTTCTCCTCTGAACACTTCTAGGCACCTCCTACACTGACACTTCCCCTACCCCCCACCCCCATGCAGGAAAAAATCAAACTTCCATGAGAAATTCTTTCTGCTTCCACCTTTCCCTGGTGGGCTCAGCCCTGGCTCTGCCAGGGGGCTGCACGCAGGGCATAGGCTCCTGGGGCTCTTTGCTTTATGCATCCAGAGGGTGGTGAGGGGCCTGGAGCCAGGAAGGGCTTCCAGCAGGCTTGAGTGGAGCTGGTGACCATGGACACTGGACAGTCTCAGGATCCTGGTTTATAAAGAGGAGATGCTTGGCTCCCACACTGCTTTGGGCCGTGGCCTTGATCTGTTTCATCTTCTTCCATCTCTTGTAGGAGCATCACTTTGTGCTGGAGAGCTGCACATCCATGTGGGATCCAGGCTCTTTAGCTGGTCTCAGCTTTTCTTAAGCTCCAGTCCTCTCTCACTGTCACATTCTGTGGCCCTGGCTTTGCAGTCTTGTGGCTGTCAGGGCTAGGAAATCCTCCCCCAGTCTCTCTCCTCACCTGTCCAGTGAATCCTGAGCCATCGCTGCCTCTTCACCAGCACAGTGCCCTTTGCAGCCAGGGAGCAGTGCCCTGCAGGAACTCACTGCCCTGTCTCTGCTCCCCAGTCACCCCCCCGAGCCTCCTGTGCCCAGTACTAACACGTTGGGAGCCAGCCCAGCCTGCAGCAGCCAGCAGTGCCTGCCCCTCTCCTCCTGCCTGCTGCAGCTCAGCCCCACTCCCCTCTGCTCACCAGAGATATTTTGTTCACTACTTTCTTACCTTAATTTCCCCAGGAACAACGAAAGCTCCACAAGTCTTTCCAGCCTCAGAAACTAAAATAGTTGTTATGGAAGAAGAGTGTAAGTACCTCTCCCCCTGCTCCTCCCCCTTATTTGCTTGGGGTTTGCTTTGGGGGTTTGTTATGAGACATTTTGCATAAATGCTTCCTTGCCTCCCGGAGCCTCCTGGGACAGCTGCTTCTCTTTGACTGCTTCCAAAGCACCAGTTCCCTTCATCTTCCCAAAAATGTGATTGGTGTTGGTGGTGCCTGGATTACAGAGGGAGGAATGTCATAAGCAATGATCTGGGTGAGGGCATTGAAGGCACCCTAAGTAAGTCTGCAGATGGCACCAAGCTGGGTGGCTGTGTCCATCTGCTGGAGGGCAGGGAAGCTTTACAGCAGGGTCTGGGCTGGTGAGAGCCATGGGCCAAGGCTCACTGGGTGAAGATCAGCAAGGCCAAGGGACAGATCCTGCACCTGGGTCACAACAACCCCATGGGGAGCTGCAGACCTGGGGATGTGTGGTTGGAAAGCTGCAACAGGGAGGGGGACCTGGGGCTGGTGGTTGGCAGTCACTGACCAGGAGCCAGCAGTGCCCAGGGGGCCAGGAAAGCCAATGGCATCCTGGCTCGGGTCAGAAGCAGGGTGGGCAGCAGGGACAGGAGGTGACCATGCCCCTGTGCTCAGCACTGGGGAGGCCACACCTGGAGTGCTGTGCTCAGCTCTGGGCCCTCCCTGCAGGAAGGATACTGAGGGGCTGGAGCCTGTCCAGTTGTCTACAAATGGAGCAGAAAAAGGTCTCACAAAAATAAACACCCAACATGCATGGAAGGTAGGTCCAGAAGTGCCTGGCCATGGGCTCATCTCTTCCTGGGGGCTGTCATTCTTTCAGTCTCAGCCCCTGCATGCTGGGGGACCCCACAGCACCCCAGCAGTGTCAGCAGCTGCAATCCCACCAGGACCCCTCCAGCTGAGCAGGCACCTGCCAAGCTGAGGACCAGCCTGGGGAGCACTGTGCTGCATTGCCACCCCAGAGCTGCCAGCTGGCTGTGCCTCTCTGTTGGCATCTCCACTTTGCAGCTTTTCTGGGCATGTTTCCTCCTTGCAAAGCTCCATCTTTTATGTTCTAAATCTGACTGCTGCCACAGCAGGGACTGGCCAGGGACCCTTTGAAAGCTTCTAATCAGAGAGAACTGCTCTGCAGCCTTGCTCTTGTGTTGTCCTTAGCCTGCCACAGCACTGGAGACACCCAGCTGAGCTGCAGCACCATGAATGCAGTCACCAAACCTTTCTTCCCCAGGGCTCCTCCTTTGTGCTCAGCAGCACAGATCCATGCTCTGTGTGTGTGCATCACATCAGCTCTGTGCTGGTTGCACTGGAAGCCAGATTTCCACTCTAGAAGGGAAGCTGGCACCATGCCATGTGGCTTGCACAGAAGTTTCTCCTCCTCCCCTCTGTGGGAGCATCATCCTGGCCTGTCTGCTTCATTCTTAATGATGTGAGGAGATGGCAAAGCCTCCTGGGTTCAAGCTGTAATTGACCTTTCCCTTCACATTCCTTGGGGTTTTTGATGCTCTCCCTCAGCTGTTGTCTGACTAACACAGATCCCCCCAGGTTTTGGTGGTTGCTGATGATGTGGCATAGAGTTGCACATGTGTCTGACACCTGGGGAGGTGGTGAAGGTGTAGTGGGGTGTGAGGAGCTGGAGACTGACAGGAGTCTCACCCTTGGACAATTCTTGCATTTCTTGCAGACATCTCTATCCCAAAGCTTATATGGCACCTGTGGCTTGTCCCACCCCTCACTGCTTCACTGACAAGGTGCAAATGGCCCACCTGGCTTTAAACACCCTGTGGGGAACCACAGAGCAGTCTGGGTGATAGCTGCAATGCCCTGGCAAAGCAGGGACTGCCTGATGAAGGCAGCTTGGTCATGGTGCTTGGGCAGTCTCTGTGGCCCGTGGTGTGAGGCAGGCATCTTGGCAGGGAGGCTGGACAAGGGCCTCAGAGCCTACAGTATGAGCAGCTCCCTGTGTTCTCCCCACGGCCCAGGCAGTCCCCCTGGGCAAGGGGAGCAGACCCCATTGCCCCGTGTAGCCCCAAAGCCCCTCTGGTTCCAGGGCTCCTGGTGTGTAGGTTCCCAACTCATGTTTGTCCTGAAGGTCCTGGTTCCTTCCTGGCTGGCCTGGCCTTCCTTCCTAGCCCTGCCTTGGGGAAAGGATTGGCCTCTCACATCTTGCCCTCTTGGAGCACTGCCAGAGTCTTCCTTAGCAACCCTGAGTGTACCCCCCAGCAAATCCTGCCACATTCTGAGCCACCCCTGACCGCCTTCTCCTCTTCTCCAGTGGCCACAGACCTCTCATCCTTGACACAAGGCAGGTTTGCACGACTCAGAATGCAGCCCAGGTCTCCAGATTGCTCTGTCTTCATTCTTGGGTGACTTTTTTGCCTCAGGAATCACATTTTAGTCCCACAGCTTTCCCCCTCAGCACCTTCCAGTGCCTGGCTGGCACCTCACAGGAGGCTGCAGAGTGCAAGGAGGCAGACTGGTGCCTCGGAACGCTCTGCATTGCCACCATGATGTGCAGGGGGTCTGCTCCCCAGCTGCTCCTACCCTGCCCACGTGCTGGCTGGGGCAGGACTTTTGGCTCTGTTGTTACAGGGACACTGTCTGGTATGGGCCTCAGCTGTCAGGACATCATGGGGGTCTGGTGCAGAGACAGCTCTGGCACACCAGCCTGGCTCTGGCACCAAGGGCAGCACGCTTGGACAATCTGGGATCCGCTCCTGCTGCATTCTGAGAGCTGTCTGCATCCAGACCTGCCCTTCCTGCCCCTGCAGCCTACCTGCAGGCAGCCCTGCACTTGGGGTGAGCACTGCAGCCTGCCAGACACAGAGCTGGAGGTCCTGATGCCCTCAGAGATGATGGCAGTGCCTCATGGGGTACCACTCAGCTTCATGCAGTGGTGTGGACACCCTCAGAGCTGCTAGAGCCATGGGGCTGATAGAGCAACCTGGGGTACATGAGTGCCAGCCTGTTCAGAGCAGGGTAGGGTCCATCTCAGCACCAGCTACACTATGAGACTCAGAAAGGAAGCCTGGTGTCTGGGAAGGTCTTTCCATGGTCACAGCATCAGAGAACACAGCCAGCTGGCAGAGCCCTCCAAGCTCAGCCACTCCACCCCTCCACCCAGCACTGCAGGCTCAGCACCAAACCATGTCCCTGAGCAACAGCCCCACAGCTGCTGCAACACCCCCAGGGATGCTGACTCCAGCACTGCCCTGGGCAGCCTCTTCCAATGTCTGAGAGCCCTTCCAGGGCAGAAAGATTTCCTGAGTTCCAGCCTCAGCCTCCCCTGGGGCAGCTTGGAACCATTGCCTCTGCTCCTGTCCCTTGCCACCAAGGAGCAGAGGCTGCCCCCTCCTCACTCCAATCTCCCTTCAGGGAGCTGCAGAGAGCAAGGAGCTCTCCCTCAGCCTGCTCTTCTCCAGCCTCAACACCCCCAGCTCCCTCAGCCCCTCCTCATAGCCCAGGGGCTCCAGGCCCTTCTCCAGCCTGGCTGCCCTGCTCTGGACAGGCTCCAGCCCCTCAATGTCCTTCCTGCAGGGAGGGCCCAGAGCTGAGCACAGCACTCCAGGTGTGGCCTCCCCAGTGCTGAGCACAGGGGCATGGTCACCTCCTGTCCCTGCTGCCCACCCTGCTTCTGACCCAAGCCAGGATGCCATTGGCTTTCCTGGCCCCCTGGGCACTGCTGGCTCCTGGTCAGTGCCTGCCAACCACCAGCCCCAGGTCCCCCTCCCTGTTGCAGCTTTCCAACCACACATCCCCAGGTCTGCAGCTCCCCATGGGGTTGTTGTGACCCAGGTGCAGGATCTGTCCCTTGGCCTTGCTGATCTTCACCCAGTGAGCCTTGGCCCATGGCTCTCACCAGCCCAGACCCTGCTCTAAAGCTGTCTGATGCTGCCTGGTTGGACACAGCCCCACAGTCTCACACCTTCCCCTGGGTCTGTGCTTTGCTTGAGCATTGTCAGACCACAGCAGCCCTGGAGCTGCTATCTTCAGAGAGCACAGGAGAGAGGAGCTGCCTGCTGCCCTTTGTCTTGAGCCCATAAAGCAGCAGCCTCATCCCTAGTGAAAAAGTGCTCAAGGAGGCCTCTGGTCTTGAGGCATCTGGTCTTGTGTCTGTCACAGGCTGAGGCTGTCCACTTGGCTTGTCACAATGCTCAGCTCACAGGCAGGAACCTGCGGGGATGTGGTAACCTGATCATGCCCAAGGTGCAGAGGAAGATCCTTTCTGTTCATGCCAACACCCAGAGCACTCAGCATGGCAACCTGATCCTGGCACTGCCCAGAGCAGCTGAGCAAGGATTGGGAGCCTGTGGCTGCAGACCTGCTTGGTGAACAGAACAGATCTGGGTGCCAAAGCTTGGAAGCATTGTGATGGAGGGAAATATGCAGGAAAGGTCAGAAATTCACTGAATGGGATGGGTGGGAAGGGACCTCAAAACTCATCCAGTGCCAACCCCTGCCATGGGCTGAGACACCTCCCACCAGCCCAGGCTGCTCAGGGCCTCATCCAGCCTGGCCTGGAACACCTCCAGGCAGGAGGCAGCCACAGCCTCCCTGGGCAGCCTGTGCCAGTGTCTCCCCACCCTCACTGCCAACAATTTCTTCCTCATCTCCAGCCTCAGTCTCCCCTCTCCCAGCTCAAAGCCATTGTCCCTCATCCTGGCACTCCCAGCCCTTGTCCAAAGTCCCTCCCCAGCTCTCCTGGAGCCCTTCAGGTACTGGCAGGCTGCTCTAAGGTCTCCCTGGAGCCTTCTCTTCTCCATGCTGAACAGCCCCAACTGTCCCAGCCTGTGCCCATAGGGAATATTCTCCATCCCTCTGATCACCTTGGCAGCACCCTCTGGACCCTCTCCAGGTCCTTCTTGTGCTGGGGGCCCCAGAGCTGGAGGCAGTGCTGCAGGTGGGGTCTGAGCAGAGCAGAGCAGAGCAGAGGGGCAGAATCCCCTCCCTGTGCTGCTGCTCACACTGGTTTTGATTGCTGCTCTATCTCTGCTCACTGCAGCCTGAAGCCTCTGTGCTCCCCAGGAACCAGCACTGCTACAATCCTGAGTGCACTGCTGTTGGATGGGAGCTGCAGGGTGGCCAAGCAGCCCACAGCAGACAAACAGAAGTCATTCCACCAAGGGCCATGTGGTCAGACCTGTTTTTAATATTAGACTGAGAATAAATCCTGTTGTGGCTTGGGCTCAGATCACTCAAACCTCCCAGCTGAAGGTGTGGTGGATAATTGAGTGGAGCCCACAGGAACTGAGAGGTGTACGTGCTGGAGGTCAGCCTGCAGGCAGCTGTGTGCTGCCTCTCTGCTGCCAGGTCCTGGTTCTTGCTTGTTTTGCTCTCTGTATTGTTACAGTAGGCATCACAGCTGCTGCTCTAGATCACAGCATCACAGAACACAGCCAGCTGGCAGAGCCCTCCAAGCTCAGCCACTCCACCCCTCCACCCAGCACTGCAGGCTCAGCACCAAACCATGTCCCTGAGCAACAGCCCCACAGCTGCTGCAACACCCCCAGGGATGCTGACTCCAGCACTGCCCTGGGCAGCCTCTTCCAATGTCTGAGAGCCCTTCCAGGGCAGAAAGATTTCCTGAGCTCCAGCCTCAGCCTCCCCTGGGGCAGCTTGGAACCATTGCCTCTGCTCCTGTCCCTTGCCACCAAGGAGCAGAGGCTGCCCCCTCCTCACTCCAACCTCCCTTCAGGGAGCTGCAGAGAGCAAGGAGCTCTCCCTCAGCCTCCTCTTCTCCAGCCTCAACACCCCCAGCTCCCTCAGCCCCTCCTCATAGCCCAGGGGCTCCAGGCCCTTCTCCAGCCTGGCTGCCCTGCTCTGGACAGGCTCCAGCCCCTCAATGTTCTTCCTGCAGGGAGGGCCCAGAGCTGAGCACAGCACTCCAGGTGTGGCCTCCCCAGTGCTGAGCACAGGGGCATGGTCACCTCCTGCCCCTGCTGCCCACCCTGCTTCTGACCCAAGCCAGGATGCCATTGGCTTTCCTGGCCCCCTGGGCACTGCTGGCTCCTGGTCAGTGCCTGCCAACCACCAGCCCCAGGTCCCCCTCCCTGTTGCAGCTTTCCAACCACACATCCCCAGGTCTGCAGCTCCCCGTGGGGTTGTTGTGACCCAGGTGCAGGATCTGTCCCTTGGCCTTGCTGATCTTCACCCAGTGAGCCTTGGCACATTGATAGATGCATGCAAAGATTTGTTGGAGATGTCCCTGTGCACTGCAGGGAGGTTGAAGCTGACCCTCAGGGATCTCTTCCAACCCATCACATTCTCTGACTCTGTCGTGGTGACGCTGGCGGCAGGGACAGCGTGGAGTGAAGTGCAGGCTGGCAGCTGAAGTGCCGTGGCAGAAGTGGGGCTGTGAGCCCAGCACTCAGAGCAGGAGAGCTGCTCTCTCTGACTCCATCCTGTGACCCTGGCAAGTTGCTTTACTCCTTGGCCTTCAGCTGTGCTGCCTGTTCCTGCTGGCTCTGGCCCTGCAGAACCTCTTCAAACCCCTCCCTCACAGTGTCAGCGTGCCTCTGCTACAGCTGGTGCTGGGGCTTTGGGCAGAGAAGACTGCAGTGGTAGAAGCTGCTTTTTTAGGTACCTTGTGGTAGAGAACAGCCTCAGAAAGCTGCACAGATCCAGCCTGGAGGAGCAACTACAACCTTGGCAGGACTTTTAAATGTCCCTTTCCTCAAGCCATTCCATGGTTCTATGAGGAGGGCAGTGGTGGTGCCCCTGGAATGGGCACTGCTGAGGCTGCAGCTCAAATCCTGGGCTCAGTTCTGGGCCTCTCTCTCCAAGAAGGACACTGAGGAGCTGGAGCAGGTCCAGGGAAGGGCAACAAAGCTGGGGAAGGGTCTGGAGAAGAGGGCTGGGAAGGAGCAGCTTAGGGAGCTGGGGGTGTTCAGTATGGAGAAGAGGAGGCTGAGGGAGACCTCATTGCTCTCTACAGCTCCCTGAGAGGAGGCTGGAGCCAGGTGGGGGCTGGGCTCTGCTCCCCACTCTCAGGTGAGAGAGGGAGAGGAAATGTCCTGGAAATGTGCCAGGGGAGGCTCAGGTTGGAGAGGAGGAACAATTTCTGTGCTGCCAGAGTGGTCAGGGATTGGCACAGGCTGCCCAGGGAGGTGGTGGAGTCCCCATGCCTGGAGGTGTTCAGGAACCCTGTGGCCATGGCACCTGGGGCCATGGCTTGGTGGCCGTGGTGGGGTTGGGTTGCTGGTTGGACTGCAGGATCTCAGAGGCCTTTTCCAACCCAAATGATTCTCTGATTCTGTGATTCTCTCACCTGGCCTATGGAAACAGACCTCCCCTTGGAGCTCAGGAGCCTTTAAAGCCGCTCCTCCGTGGAAGGTCTGAGCAGTGCCGATGGGCGGTGCAGGGAGCGATGCCCCTGTGTGCTGAACAGCAGTACCTGATGCTCTGAGATCAGCGTCCTGCAGTCCTGGGGTGAGCTTCCAGTCTGCAGCTCTCAATCCTCATGACCCACTCAGGAGCTGCTGCCACGACTGCAGCAGGTTCCCTGCCAGTACAGTGCAAGGGCAGATGCGAGGCCAGCTGCAGTGAGCAAACGCAGCAGCAGCAGAACTGCTGGGAGCTCCACAGCCCCCTGCCTGCCGCCAGGCAAGACCCAGTCTGCTTTTCTGCAGAGGTGGCAGCCGTGAGCATCCAGGCTCGGGCTGGCTTTGTGAGGAGCGGGGTCCCAGCAGCCCCGCAGCGAGCTGCCGCGGGGAGGCTGGTGAGGAGCAGCAGCCCAGGAGCCTTCATCAGCGCCGCGGCCCCGGCACAGCCTGGCCAGACGCCTCCTCACCCCTGCCCTCCTAAGAGGCAGCTGGATGAACTCTGCCGAGAGGAGCCTCAGGCACTCTGTGTTTTGTCAGGGGCTGCAGGAGGCATACACAGAGCAGGCTGGCTGTGTACACTGTCAGCAGCTGCGCTCATCTGTCTGCCCAGACGTCCAAACACTGAGAGAACCAAGGGGCTGCGCTCGGCCAGCCCAACAGCCACAGTCACTTACGCAGCCGAAAAGGCAGCAGCCCAGCCCTCGCTGTCTGCCTGCTCTCCTGGACAGCAGCTGGAGTATGTGAAACATTAGCCCTCGCTTCTGGGCCAGGCTGCATGAATTAACCCTTTGCAGGGCAGGGACGTGGGCAGAGCGCTGAGCAGCGGCTGGGGAGCTGCCGTGGAGCGTGGCTGAGGCGCGTGGCAGAGCCGTGTCAGATCCCTCACAGTGGTTAATGGCCTTCCTGAGGGGTGGCTTGCACCAGGGGAAGGCCGGCTGGCAGGGCCCGTGCCCCTGGCTCTGCTGCCTGTTGCCCTGTCAGTCCTGCACCTCCCAGGCGTGCGCTGCCAGACAGGCACGCGAATGGCTGCCCTGCTCTGAAGATCTCCTGCTCCTGCTGGGCTGTCCTCACTGACTGGGACAGCAACAGGGAAACCTGGCTGCAGAGCCTCCACAGCACTGCCTTCCCAGTCCTCATCTCCCTGTTCCATTCTGCTTGGTCCTTAGCCTAAGGCAACTCTTAGCACTTAGGCAATGTACCCTTGTGGCCCGGAAGGCCAAAGCCATCCTGGGGTGGATTAGAAGGGCTGAGGTTAGTAGGTCAGAGAGGTTCTCCTGCCCTGGTGAGGCCACATCTCACAGAATCACAGAATCAGCCAGGCTAGAAGAGACCTACAAGATCACCAAGTCCAACCTATCACCCAACCCTGACTGATCAACCACACCATGGCACTGAGTGCCTCATCCAGGCTCATCTTGAACACCTCCGGGGGTGCCAACCCCACCCCCTGCCCATCCCAAAGGGCAATCTCTCTGTCTGTGAAGAACTTCTCTCTTAGGTCAAGCCTAAACCTCCCCTGGCACAGCTTGAAACTGTGTCCTCTTGTTCTGGTGCTGATTGCCTGGGAGAAGAGACCAACCCCCTCCTGGCTGCAACCTCCCTTCAGGTAGTTGTAGAGAGCAAGAAGGTCTCCCCTGAGCCTCCTCCTCTCCAGGCTAAGCAACCCCAGCTCCCTCAGCCTCTCCTCACAGGGCTGTGCTCCAGACCCCTCCCCAGCTTCATTGCCCTTCTCTGGACACCTTCCAGCAAGTCAACCTCCTTCCTAAACTGAGGGGCCCAGAACTGGACACAGGACTCAAGGTGTGGCCTAACCAGTGCAGTGTACAGGGGCAGAATGACCTCCCTGCTCCTGCTGGCCACACTGGTCCTGATGCAGGCCTGGATGCCATTGGCCCTCTTGGCCACCTGGGCACACTGCTGGCTCATATTCAGCCTGCTGTCAACCAGCACCCCCAGGTCCCTCTCTGCCTGGCTGTTCTCCAGACATTCTGTCCAGATCCTGTAGCACTGCCTGGGGTTGTTGTGGCCAATGTGTAGAACCCTGCACTTGGATGTGTTCAATCTCATGCCCTTGGACTCTGCCCATCTGCCCAGCCTGGCAAAGTCCCCTGCAGAGCCTCTCTGCCCTCTAACAGATCAACTCCTGCCCCCAGCTTGGTGTCATCAGCAAATTTACTGATCTGGAATATTGTGCCCAGTTCCGGGCCCTTCAGTCCAAGAAGGACCTCAGGGAACTGCTAGGGTAAGTCCAGCACAGAGCCACAAAGATGCTGAAGGGAGTGGAACATCTTCCTCATGAGGAGAGCCTGAGGGAGCTGAGGGCTCTGTAGCTTGGAGAGGAGGAGCCTGAGAGGTGATAAATATGTGCAGGGTGAGTGCCCAGAGGCTGGAGCCAGGCTCTGCTGGGGGATGCCCAATGCCAGCACAAGGGGCAGTGGTGGAAGCTGAGGCAGAGGAAGTTCCATGGGCACAGAAGGAAGAATGTTTTGCCTGTGAGGGTGACAGAGCCCTAGAGCAGGCTGCCCAGGGAGGGTGTGGAGTCTCCCTCTCTGGAGATATTCAAGACCTGCCTGGATGTGTTCCTGTGTGACCTTCTCCAGGTGACCCTGCTCTGGCAGGGGGGTGGGCTGGATGAGCTTTTCTGGTCCCTCCCAGCCCCTAACATGCTGTGGCTCTGTGATTCTGTGAGCAGCAGGAGGTCTGGCTGGCTGAGGGGTGAGCTGCTCCAGGCCTCCTTCCAGCTTGCAGGAGCTCTGGCGACATCTTGCCTGTGTGTCTGCCTGTTTGTCTCAGTGGCACCTTGCTCATGCCCTTTCTTTCCTGCTGCTTGTCCAGTGCACACTCACTCTTTCCTGCTCTTAATTCATAGAACCATAGAAAAGACCTCCAAGTTCATCAAGTCCAACTGTTGACCACAGTTGGCTGCTGCACAGAGCCTCTCATCACCTCCCCCTGCCCCTTTCCACCAGACTGCACCCAGAACTGCTCCCTTGCTCATTCAGCTCTTCATTCACCTCAGCAATGTGACAGCTTTCCAAGCATGTGGATTAGATACAGTTGTGGTGGAGGCTGAATGAAGCACACCAGCCAACAGGGAACAAAATCTGCCTGGTCCTGTGTGGCATTTCAGGTAGAATAGCCGTGGGAAGTCTCCATCCTTCCTGTAGGTCCCCTTCAGGTACCTAACGGCAGCCTCCCAGTCCCTGAAGGGGCTACAAGAAGGCTGCAGAGGGACTGTTCCCCAAGGCCTGCAGGGACAGCACCAGGGGCAATGGCTTCAAACCAGAGCAGAGCAGATGGAGATTGGATGTGAGGAACAAGTTCTGCACCAGGAGGCTGCTGGAACACTGCCATAGGTTGCCCAGGGAGGTGGTTGAGGTCCTATCCCTGGGCAGGGCCCTGGGCAACCTGATCTAGTGGAGGATGTCCCCACAGGGGAGGTTCTCCAACCCTCTGATCATCTTGGTGGCCTCCTCTGGACCCTCTCCAGCAGGTCCAGGCCCCAGAACTGGATGCAGTGCTCTAGGTGAGGTCTGAGCAGAGCAGAGGGGCAGAATCCACCCCACTTTGATGCTTGCCACACTTTTTTTGATGCAGCCCAGGACATGGTTGGCCTTCATGACCATGAAGTCCCAGCTGCAGCAACATCCCAGAGCAATCAGACACCTCCAGATGCTCTGGACTCAGTGTTACCATGGATTGAGATTTCTGGGCTGTAATAGATGAAGATTTGTATTGAGCACATCAGAACTGAAAGCAAACGTTAGGAATGGACATGAGAGCAAAGCAGGGTGACAGAAATACTGTGCTGGCTGCTGCCATCTGCACAGGGATGACACAAAACCAGGCTGCAGCTCAGTCAGCCTCTTAGAAGTCACCAAGAGATCCCACAGCTGGAGCTCTGTGTCCAGTTCTGGAGCCTCTGTGCCAGGAAGGATCTGGAGGTGCTGGAAGGTGTCCAGAGAAGGGCCAGGAGGATGAGCAGAGGGCTGGAGCTGCTCTGCTCTGAGCACAGCCTGAGAGAGTTGGGGTTGTGCAGGCTGGAGAGGAGAAGGCTCCAGGGAGACCTTCTTGTGGCCTTGCAGGATCTGCAGGGGGCTCCAAGAAAGCTGGGGAGGGACTTCTGAAGGTGTCAGGGAGGGATAGGACTGGGGGGGATGGAACAAAACTAGAAGTGGGGAGATTCAGATTGGATGTGAGGAAGAAGTTGTTCCCCATGAGGGTGGTGAGAGCCTGGCACAGGTTGCCCAGGGAGGTGGTGGCAGCCTCATGCCTGGAGGTGTTTGCAGCCAGGCTGGATGTGGCTGTGAGCAACCTGCTGTAGTGTGAGGTGTCCCTGCCCATGGCAGGGGGTTGGAACTGGCTGAGCCTTGAGGTCACAGAATCACACAATCATTTTGGTTGGAAGAGACCTCAAAGATCATCAAGTCCAAGCTGTCTCCACAGACCTCACGACTAGACCATGGCACCGAGTGCCACGTCCAGTCCCCTCTTGAACACCTCCAGGGATGGGGACTCCACCACCTCCCTGGGCAGCACATCCCAATGGCTAACAACTCTCTCTGGGAAGAACTTTCTCCTCACCTCCAGCCTAAGCCTCCCCTGGCACAGCTTGAGACTGTGTCCTCTTGTTCTGGTGCTGCTTGCCTGGGAGAAGAGACCAACCCCCACCTGGCTGCAACCTCCCTTCAGGCCCTTCCAGCCCTGACAGTTCTGTGATTCTGTGGTGCTCCAGCCAGGCAAGGAGATGCTGCCTGTGGCTGTGGAGCCAGAGGTCACACAGGGGGAACTAGGAGGGTGCTGATGATTTCTACTAATAGAAGAGGCAGGAAGGGGCAGGATAAGAAGTAAAGAGAGATCTCTGCACGCTGCGTGCAGGACACTACAGCTCTTCTCACAAACCTTCTGGCTGCTGAAGCTCAGATTTGTTCAAACAGCAGCCAGGAGTCCACCAGAGGCTGTTCAGGGTGAAGACACTCATCTGGCACAGGTTGTCTCTGAGCTGCTCACCCTAGCTGGCCAGAAGGAAATGATCTTTGCATGCTGATGCTGGCCACTGTCAGAGGGAAGGGAGAGCTTTGGCTGAGCAGTGCTGCTCAGTTTCTAGGCTTGGAATGGCCTCCATCCCATGGCACTCTTCTCAACAGGGAACTGAGCTCTTTTGTAGTCTCTGCTCCATCTCTGCTGCTACTGGACCCTGCTGGGGCAGTTCTGTGAAGTAGTTTTAAACCACTTCATGCTTCTTTGGGAGAAAAGCCATGGAACTTGAGGCAAGGGGATTGAAAAGCTAACTTCAACAAGGTGCTTCCAGGAGACCTGCTCAGGCAGGCACTGCTCTGGCAGGCACAGCTCTGCTGACAGCTCTCCTGCTAGAAGTGCACCACACACAATCATAAAGCTTACAGAGGAGCTCCAAGCTGATGGAGTCCAACCTAAGCAAACCATGTCCCAAAGTGCCATGGCCAGCTGCTGCAGTGCCATGTTCCAGAAGCCCAAACACCACCCACCAAGTGCTGCAGAGAAATAACCAGGGCCAGAACAAGCAGAGGAATGAGAGCAAGGCTCTGAGCAAAGGCTGCCAAGTCAGCCTTGCCCTCTCTGCCCAGCCCTGCCCCATGCCCATCAAGCTCAGGTGCAGAAGCAAAGGGCCAGGGCTGCACTCCTGGCTTGAGACAGCACTGCTCTTCTGGGCATCTCCTTGCTCCTCCTCAGGGCTTTGCATTTAAAGAGCAGGAGGACTCCAGAGGAGTTAGGTTACTGAGATGTGAGGTTTGAGGCCAGCAAAACCATAAAGCCAGAGCTGCATCTGCAGCAGCTCACCGTGGAGGTTCAGCACTGCCTCCTGCCCTGCCCCAGCACTGTGCAGGCTTTGCAGAGCTGCTGAGCATCAGCGAGTGGGGGAAGATCAGTCAGCAAGCTGTTAACTCAGGGCAGGCAGAGGGCAAGCAAAGGTTGGATGCAGCAGCCCAGCTTGCAACATCCTTTTGATACTTTGGCCTCCCAGGAAGTCCTGGTCCAGAGAATGTCCTCTTGTGTCACACAGGACCTGTGGAAACCCTGCACAGAGCAGGCACAGACTCAGAGAATCACAGAGTGGTTTGACTTGGAAAAGCTCTTGGAGATCATCAGTTCCAACCAGCAACCCAACCCTACCATGGCCACTGAACCCAGGCCCCAGGTGCCATGGCCACAGGGTTCCTGAACACCTGCAGGCATGGGGACTCCACCACCTCCCTGGGCAGCCTGGGACAGTCCCTGACCACTCTGGCAGCAAAGAAGTTTTTCCTCCTCTCCAACCTGAGCCTCCCCTGGCACAATTTCAGGCCATTTCCTCTCCCTCTCTCACCTGAGAGTGGGGAGCAGAGCCCAACCCCCACCTGGCTCCAGCCTCCTCTCAGGGAGCTGCAGAGAGCAATGAGGTCTCCCTCAGCCTCCTCTTCTCCACACTGAACACCCCCAGCTCCCTCAGCTGCTCCTCCCCAGCCCTCTTCTCCAGACCCTTCCCCAGCTCTGTTCCCCTTCTCTGAACCTGCCACAGCTTCTTAATGTCCTTCTTGGAGTGAGGGCCCCAAGAGTGAGCCCAGGATTTGAGGTGCAGCCTCACAAGTGCTGAGTAGAGGACAATCACATCTCTGTCCTGCTGGCCACACTATTCCTGATCCAGGCCAGGATGCCTTTGGCCTTCTTAGCCACCTGTGCACTCTGCTGGCTCATGTGCAGGTGACCATCAATCAGCACCCCCAGATGATGATTTTGGCTTCTAATTCCTTTTAGTCTGGCCTGGAGTCCTGAATCTCCCTACAGTAGTTTGGATGTTTTCCTGCTTGATGCAAGGGCTTCTTTGGTGGCTCATCCAGAGGATGGTCTGTTCTAAACCCCAGCACAGACTGCTGGGAGTCCTCTGCTCTGCACCCTTGGCTGCCAGCTGGCCAGTGTGCCCTAGGAGAGCAGCAGCTGTGTACTACCCCAGGGCCAGCTGCACTGACAGCCTTTGCTGCCATGCCTGGTGTAGAACTTTGGGACAATTTGCTCTGCCTGGGCTAGCTGGGAAAACACAGAGCCAGAGGCAGGAGCACAGAAATAGTTGTGCTTGAGGTTTAACAAAGGCCAAGGGACAGATCCTGCACCTGGGTCACAACATCCCCATGGGGAGCTGCAGACCTGGGGATGTGTGGTTGGAAAGCTGCAACAGGGAGGGGGACCTGGGGCTGGTGGTTGGCAGTCACTGAACAGGAGCCAGCAGTGCCCAGGGGGCCAGGAAAGCCAATGGCATCCTGGCTTGGGTCAGAAGCAGGGTGGGCAGCAGGGGCAGGAGGTGACCATGCCCCTGTGCTCAGCACTGGGGAGGCCACACCTGGAGTGCTGTGCTCAGCTCTGGGCCCTCCCTGCAGGAAGGACATTGAGGGGCTGGAGCCTGTCCAGAGCAGGGCAGCCAGGCTGGAGAAGGGCCTGGAGCCCCTGGGCTATGAGGAGGGGTTGAGGGACCTGGGGGTGTTGAGGCTGGAGAAGAGGAGGCTGAGGGAGAGCTCCTTGCTCTCTGCAGCTCCCTGAAGGGAGGTTGGAGTGAGGAGGGGGCAGCCTCTGCTCCTTGGTGGCAAGGGACAGGAGCAGAGGCAATGGTTCCAAGCTGCCCCAGGGGAGGCTGAGGCTGGAGCTCAGGAAATCTTTCTGCCCTGGAAGGGCTCTCAGACATTGGAAGAGGCTGCCCAGGGCAGTGCTGGAGTCAGCATCCCTGGGGGTGTTGCAGCAGCTGTGGGGCTGTTGCTCAGGGACATGGTTTGGTGCTGAGCCTGCAGTGCTGGGTGGAGGGGTGGAGTGGCTGAGCTTGGAGGGCTCTGCCAGCTGGCTGTGTTCTGTGATGCTGTGGTTCTGTGGCTCTGTGGTTCTGTGTGCAGCCCCTCTCTGCCAGGCAGTGCAAGATGTTGGCTTCCCTATGGAAGCAGAGGACACTGAGGCTGGAGGCTGCATTGGTTCCAGCTCTGCCTTGAGCCATGTGCAGGTGGCACCGTGGCTACCCCTGCTGCCCTCAGCCCCAGGAGCAAGCTCTCGGGCCCCACACAGTCACAGCCTCAAAAGCAACAGTCAGAACAAGCTTGTTTGGCTGCCAAGCCTCACCCAAATGTGAGAGGCTTCAGGGGGTGCTGGGAGCCCTCCTTTGCCCGTGGGAGCCTGCTGTGCCTGGCAGGCTCTGGGCTGGAGCCGCAGCCTGAGAACAGAGCTTGGCTATGGCGTGTGGGCTACAGCCACAGGCAGGGGGCAAGCACCCAGGCAGGCACCCAGGGCAGCCTCTCAGCCTGCTGCAGGGTTGGGAGGAGCAGGAGGGGTGTTGAAGGAGTGGGGAGCAGCCCCTCTGGGGCAGGCTCTGGCAGGCCTTGCTGCTTCCCCCATGGTTGTGACTGGCTCTTGTCTGGGGCTCTGGCTCAGCCTTCGCAAGCCCTGTGTCAGTGAGGTGCTCAGGCTTGGGGACTGAAGCCACTGAACTCCTCCATGAGGTTCCTTCATGCTCTGGTAAACAGGAAGGAGGAGAGCATCTCCTCAGAGACCTTGGGTACAGGGTGAAAGAGGCTGGAATGTAGGCAGCAGCCACACTGCTGGAGGTGGAACCGTACCAGGGGCTAAGCAGGGTGGGTAGCCAGGCAAGGGCCTGTCTCGTGAGATGAAGCACCCAGCTAGGAGCAGAAGATGCTTTTGAGTGCCCAGCCCTTCCTTCTGTCCCGTGGAGGCGAGTTAGCATTCCCAGAGCTGGTTTGCTTTGGGAACCTGGAGCAGTTGCCCTAGCAAAAGGTTCTTCCCTCCCTAGAAGCCTTTGTCTTGCCCAGAGACTGTCTGGGCTGTGAGTTTGTCTGAGTCCTGTGCAACCTGCTGTAGGTGAACCTGGTCAGGTAGGGGGTTTGCACTAGATGACCTCCAAAGCTCTCCTCCCACCCCCAGGGTTCTGTGCTTGTGTGATTGGGAGGCAGGAATGTCCCCACACATGACATTCTGCAGAGTGCCATCAGTATTGTCTGCATGGAAAACTTTTCTCCAGAAAGACATTTGAATGTAGAACAGCCTCTGTGTCCCAGGAAGCTTGAGGCATGCTGGCTGCCTCCCTCTCAGCACTGAGCGGGGCTGCCAGGCTTCTGCTGCTCCACTGCTGCTTGGTTTCTTGGGGCATGACAGAGAAGGGCTCAGAAATAGTGGCAGGGGAGTGAGGTGGAGCTGTTCTTGCCTCCACTGGACCTGTTCTGGGAACAGTAAGGCCACTCAGGGCTTGTGCCTCTGGGAACATCTGACCTCCTGGAGATAGGGAGCAGGGAAATGCTCCCTGCGGTGGCTCTGGGTCTTGGCCAGCACCATGCTGCAGCTCAGGCCTCAGCAGCTTGCCCCACGACTGTGTGACTGCAGCACAGGTTCCTCCTGACCTCCTTCCTGCAAGGGCAGGGCAAGGAGAGGTGGGGAGGGAAGCCTTTTCCCTACAGCTTGTCAGAAAGAGGGTCCTGTGCTGTCCTGTCCTGTCCTGACATGCTGCCTGCTCAGAGCACTTCCTCAACTCCTCATGCACCTGGCCACTTCTGGGCAAGGAAAGGTCCAGCCACAAGCCCAGGTCCTGGGGTGCTGCAGGTGGCTCTGAAGGCACAGGCTCAGTTTGTTGCTCTGAGTTTGGGTTTAGTTTGGCTTCGTTTGTTTGTGGTTTCACTTTGGCAAACGAAATTCACCTCAGCCAAGAGCCTTGCCCAGCAGAGGCACTAACAATCCATCCTTTCTCTGTGTGTTTCCCTTCCCTTGCAGTAACCACAACTCTCTCCTCCTGGTCTGGGCACGCCAGGAAGTGCAACGAGACAGCCAAGTCCTACTGTGTGAACGGGGGGGTGTGCTACTACATCGAGGGCATCAACCAACTCTCTTGCAAGTAAGTGAGTGGAGCTCTTGTGTCAGCATGGAAATCCTTTGGCTGGGGTGAGAGGAGGGCTCTGGGCAGCTGCCGGCAGAGGGGTGGCTCTGGAGTGCTCTTGGCAAGTGCAATCTGAGCTGGGCAGGTTCAGAAAGGGAGATTGGGGGGTGGAGGGGTGTAGAAAGGAGGCTTCATATTTTCTTTTATGTGTGAGTGCCACTGGTCCCTTTGCCTGACTCTTCCTCTGAGGATATCTTTGTCCTGGCTGTTTCCTTTCCCTCTTCCCTTTCTCCTCTGCAGCTTCAGGGAAGGTTGTGTCCCTTTCTCTCTCCCTGAGCTAGGTCAAAGCCCCAGGTCCCCACTGATGGGTCCTCCCCTCCAAGCAGGGAGGCTTTCCCCAGTGCACAGCCATCTCCCTTCTCTGTGGCTGGAGGGTGGACCTGCCTCTTGCCCGCCCTGTCCCACCTGATGGGCTCAGAGGTGGGCTCAGTGTGCAGCTGTTCTCCACCCTGTGCCCCTTTGTGTTTATTTCTCCCCTTGGGATGCTAAAGCCTTCAACCTCCCCCAGGAGAAAGTTCTGCTGGCATTTGCTGGGGAGGTTACAGTGGGGCTGCACAGCCCGAGGGGTGTGGAATGGTGTGGGAGAGCTTTCTGCCTTTGGTTCAGACCTGGTACAGCCAGCAAGCACAACAGCACCCCACAGCAGCACCCCACAGCTGCCCCTTCCAGCCTAGTGGGGCCTCTGAAGGGAAAGCACAACCTGGGAGCCTGTGCTGGAGCTGTGGGTGCCCAAAGCTCACCTGTAGCTGCCCCGGGGCTCCTGTGGAGTCACCACCAGGTGACACCCCTGGCTCTGCATGGACTGAGCAGAGGCACTCAGCCCCTGAGCTCGCCTGGGGATGCAGACAGCACTGTGCCCAGCCTGCAGAAGCTTAGGGCTGGCTGTTTTCTCCCTCTGTGGCCCTGAGACCTCTCCGTGGAGCTGCACAGCCAAAGGTATTTGGACATCTGAGAATGCCAGCTTGGCACCACTGCCACTGTGTGCTGTGGTGCTCACAAAGCACTTCAGCTCCTCAGGCCTTGGAGGACACATCTGAGCACAGCCATCACCCCTCCTGGAGGGGCTGTGAGCTGGACTACCCTTAGCACAACTCCTCCCTTCTCCCAACACTCCTTTGGTTGGGCAGAACAGCAGAGACCCCATGGAAGTGCCTGCTGCTGAGCTCCAGGGCTCTCACTTCCTAGGGCAGGATCAGCTGTGGTGGGAAGGCCATAGGATGAATAGCAGCTTCCTGTGCTGCCTTCAGGCATGAGAAGAGCTGAGTAGGACAGCAGCCAGGTGCTGGGGGCCTCCACATTTCCCTTGTGCATGAAGTGAGAGCAGCCCTTGCACCCCACAGGACTGTGCTTCAGGGTACCGTTGGCTTCTTGGTGGCACTGTAAATTCATCTTGCCAGTGTTCCCCATAGGAAACATGGGGGGAAGGCAATGACTCGAGGTAACAGCCACTGTCCTGGGGTAGCTGTAGTCCCAGGCAGCCCCAGCAGCTCCAATCTTTCCCTGCTGGGGAGCCCTCCACCCTTGAAGCCTGGAGGAATCTCTGAATTAATATCCCTGTCTGTAAGCAGTGTGGTGGTGCAAAAATCAGAGACCTCAAGGCTGTTTCTTTTGGGAAGAACTGGAAGAACTTGAACTCAGACCAAGCCTTTTGAAGGTGGATCCATGCTAATGGCAGCAAGAGCTCTCTGAACTCCTGCCAGAGGCAGCTGTAATGGTGAGGCTCCAGTTCTGATGCAGGACACGGCCCAGCAGTTGGAAGTGCCATCAGCAGACAAATCTAACAGAGGAGTTGCAGCCCTGCAAGAGACAGCCTCCCTTCAAGCTAGGCTGCTCTGATAGCTGCTGAACAGAGGGGAGGCTCAGTGATGCCTTCCATTAAGATGTTCTGAGCTGCAGGAAGCAGACCTCATTATTTCAGAGCATTTGAAAGCCTTCAGCCCTGACTTGCAGAATGATTTCATTTGCTGATGAGTCCCAAGGTACCAATTGCTCAGCCCAGGTGGGAATTAAATGGGTGTGTATGGAGAGGCAGCAAAAGGAAGTGCTTTGAAGGTCTGCACTGCCCAGAACCCCAGGAGCCTTCAACACAGCGCACCTCTGATGTTACTGCTGGAGGAGATCCCTGGGTGTCCACTCCCCTGAGGTGTTTCTATCAGGAAATTAAAGACTGGAGAGAAGGAATCCCAGCTTTTGGAGTGGTGTGGCTTTACTGAGGAATACAGAAGCATCTGAAATTGTATTTCCCATCCAATGGCCTGCCCAGTCCCATGGCTGACTCCTGGGGAGGGCTGGTGGTGGCTGAACCCACCGCAGATTTGCCTGCCTGCAAACCAGCCCATCACCTCCCACAGCTTCCTCACTGCATCAAGACAGGAGATGTGCTGCTGTGATCTGTGACACCATGGCACCAGCTTGGAGGACAAATTAGAGGAGGCAAAAATGCAGGCTTTGACCTGCATGTCTGAACTCTGTAATATGGGAACCAGCCTTGGGCCTCCAACCGCTCCGTGCCACGGTGAAGACCTGTGGTCCTTCAGCACACAACCTCTTGGAGTTCAAACAAGAGCCACAAAAGAACCTTGAGCCAGGAGGAGCAGTGTCAGCACTTTGCTGTTCTGATTAGAGTCAGCAAGGCCTTGGGAGGCCTCCTGGCACTGTATATCAGCTTCCAGTTCTCCTTCCCTGAGTGCTGAGGAGCACCACAGCACAGCAGCCCTGCAACGTCCCCAAGCACCACAGCACCAGTGTGATGTTCCCAAGCACCACAGCACCAGTGTGATGTTCCCAAGCACCACAGCACCAGTGTGATGTTCCCAAGCACCACAGCACCAGTGTGATGTCCCCAAGCACCACAGCACCAGTGTGATGTTCCCAAGCACCACAGCACCAGTGTGATGTCCCCAAGCACCACAGCACCGGTGTGATGTTCCCAAGCACCACAGCACCGGTGTGATGTCCCCAAGCACCACAGCACCAGTGTGACGTCCCCAAGCACCACGGCAGCCCTGTGATGTGCTGGTCCCAGCCTTTCCAACCGTCAGAAAGCAGAATTTCAGTGTCCATGTTCCCTCCCTGCCACTGCCCTGTCACCAGCCTCCTGCAGTGGGTGTCATTGTTTGCAGCTGTCCACAAGCAGAGGAGATCCTTCCTTGCAGACCTTTCCCTGTCACTCTGGAGCAAAAGGAGCAGATGGGTTCTCTTCTCCTGAAGTGGCTCCTGCTTGATTTGTTACAGACACTTCCTAAACTGGCAGCTGGCCTTTTTTTTTTAGCAGTTTTCCTCAGGTTTCCCAGAAATGGTTGCCTCCTGACTTTTAAGTTCTGAGGCACAACGATTTGACTGCAAACCTGCCTCCTCCATCCCTTTTCAATACACTTCAGCTAGATCTTGGACCAAGGAAGAGCCCAGAACTGACTTGCAGCTGCTCCAGAAAGTGTCTTGTTTGGCTTGTGTGCTGGCAGGGTTTTGCCCTCACTGTGAATTAAATTCTCCACATGCTAGTGGCAAAGGAGACCTGAGGTAAATCCATGCAGCTCTGCACACCCTGCAAAGGGACCACCTGGAAGTTGGATGGCTGAGTAGGAGCCTGATGTGCCTCAGTCACTGCAAATATTCAGCATAAACCCAGGAAATGCCTGAGCCACACACAGAGGACTGACTCAGTTTGTTGTGCCCAGCTGAGCGTGGCTCTTGGGAGGGTTAGCAGCCTCTGATCTTGGCTCTGCCCCAGTCAGGCTCTTGGCACTACTTAGAGCACTTTGGGGCTGCTCTGATCTTCCATTGCTGGGTGCCATGCCCCATGGGCTTGTGCTGGTGTGAGCTTGAGAGCAAAAAGCCTCTTCTTCTGATTAGGTCTTGGTTCATGTTACCTCCAGTTGGGGGCTTCCCAGCCAAAGAAAGAAGTAAATCCAAGTCTCATCTCTGCCCACTTGGGAGTGCTTCTTGCCTCTGTTGTGTGCTTGATGTAATCCAAGTGTGATGCCTTGGGCCAGGTTCTTCCTGAAGTGCATGGGCTCAGAAGACCTGAAGAGCTCTACAGAGCAACACCCCCAGCATGTTGGACCTGTGCTTGCTAGAGTCAGGCTGAAGAATCTGTAGATGCTGACAGATCAACAGACTCTGGGTGTGGGCTGACAGTGTTGTGGGAGTGAGGACAGAGGCCTGGAGGACCTCAGGCAGAAAGTGAGAGTGAAGGAGGGGACAAAACCCAAAACAAAGGAGAAAAGCTGAACCCATTTTGAAGCCAGCTAAAGTATGCAGAACACCATCTTACAACCTGACACCTTGAGTGCCTGGGAGCCTGTTTGTCTGCCTCCTCCATGGATGTTGTTCCCTGCAGTTTTTCCCAGGAAAGGGGAAAGGTCCTTCTGGAGGCCACACTGCAGCTGCCCTCTGCTCTTCCAGAGCAGCAGTCAAAGAGGTCAGCGTCAGGCTGGTGCTGCATGGCCACATCCCTCCCCACAGCACAGCTTGGCTCAGCTGCCTGTGGTGCCAGCAGCTAACCCATCCCTCTCCTGGGCTCTGCTGGGCTGGTCAGCAGGAGCTGCACATCACACAGGCACGGGGATGTCACTGCCATGGCTATGTGAGCGCTGCTGGGGGAGGTGTTGCAATGTCCTCAGAAACGAAGAGCCAGCGGGTGTGAGCTGGGGTGAAAACCTCCACAGCGTGCTGCAGCTCTCCTGAACCAGCCAGGACTCATCCTTTGGGGGGCTGCATGCTCTTTGTTTTGGGGAATGAGGTCAGGTTCCAGTGCCTGTGCATCCTGTTCAGTGGTGCCACTTGTAGCAGACCCTTGAGCGCCACCAGCGCGGAAGCAGCAGTGAGGCTCAGAGAAGACAATGGCACAGACCCTCCTGAGCCCCCACAGCCCAGCTGGGGCTCTGCTGCTGTCTTTACTGGCCCCAGAAGTGGTTGGCCCTGCGATTAGGACTCGACCCTGCAGCAAACATGCCCTGATTAGCTGCTCTGGATAAGGCCTCTGCATTTGTTCTGGTTGCTTTCTTTTCTTCCCACCAGTGGCCTGGTGGAGCCCAGGCTTTTGTGATCACCTGGGGCTGCTGAGGGGGACAGTGACAGAAGTCTTTTCTTTCCCATCCCTTTGCACCAATAAGCAACGTGGCTGAACATGTCTCCATTTGCTTTCCTCAGTGCATTGTCTCCTTCTGCTCCAGCTTCTCCTTCCCCTGCTCCTCTGAAGCAGCTGCTCCTCCACCTCCCCCTGCACCACGCAGCTCCTCAGGAAAGCTGCCCAATTTGGCAAACTTTAATTAAGAACTGAGGGAGCAAAGGAGCTCTGCCAGCTCTGGCAAGATTTAGATCAACAGCTGGGCAGAAAGAGCTCTTTGCTTCCAGCAGAAACATGATGACAATTATGTCATTAATTAGTAATGATTAGCAATGATTATGGCTCTGCCCTGATGCAGGGCAAAAGGTCAAAGATTCTCCATTCTCAGGAAGGAGTTCCCCTCCACCAACACTAAAAGGGATGAGCCAAACCATTCTGGTTTGTGCTTCCTGAGATGCTTTATTTGGTGACCATCTCACTGCATTACATTCTTTTTTTCCCCTTTCACCATGTAAATATTTCATTGCCATTCACCCTGGACCCAAGAGCAAAACTTTGGGGGTGTTTGTGAAATGGGGTTAAAAAAAGATAAAGGAAAGAAAAGTGTTAAGGAATCTCTCAAAACTGAGAGGCCTGGGAGGTTTTCCAGCAACCACAGAATCTGGAGAGAAGAATCTCTGACCAGTTTTGGTCACTGGCATCTGCAAGCAGCAGGTTTCCAGGTGTGCCAGGGTTGGGTTTTTTTTCCTTCTCATACAGGTGGTTAGGAACAGAGGGATGGAGGTAAGCAAGGGCAGCCTTGGGGCTTCTCCACACAGCCTAGAGAGGGGACGAGGTGCTGGCTGCAAGAGGCTGATGTAGCTTTGTGCTCCGCCGAGACCATTCCTACAGACACAGCCTTGTCTGCTTCCCTTGACCTTTGAGGAGAGTTGTCTTGGGGCTCTGTGACAGCAGCAAGTGGAGCACCAAGCCCCAGGCCATCTGTAGTCTCTGCAGGAGCTTTCCAAAGGAAGAGAGACTGTTCTGCTGGGCTGGCCACCCAAACCCTCTCGACTAGGCTGAAGGGAGTGCAGGAGAAGAACACTGTGATCAAAGACAATCTCGTGGCTCTTGACCTTAATGAGCCTTAACCTTGAGGTGTATCCCTCAGGCCATGTGCTTGGCCACTGAAGAAGAGCTGCCCAGAAGCCCTTACCAAGGCAGCAGATTATTCATGCAGACTGGATGGATGCTTCCCATTGCTCTTCCTTCCCAGACTGGGGACTCCTGTGGCATGCACACTGGGAATACCTTTCCTAGAAGTCCTATCTGCAGCCACAGATGCACAGATTCCACAGCCTGGCAGTATAAGACAGCTAAAGAGAAAGGAGCCATCAGCCCTGAAAGCTTCCAAAGGGCTCTGTCACTGCTGCTGCCAGCGTGGGGGACGCAGAGCCAGGGGCAGCCCAGCAGCAGGGTGTTGGCAGCCTGTGTGCTAGCTTAGAGGTGACAGAAGGTGCTCGTGTTCATGAGGGCTTCTTTTCCCTCCCTGTTGTCAGTGCTGATGCAGCAGTGACTGGAGATGAAAAGCCTGAGCTGTCCTAGATACAGGGAAGACAGTCAGCTGCTGCCTGCTGTCTAGAGAGCTCCTCTGCCACCCACACCAAGCTGACTGCAGAGATCTGAGGATGGTCTGTGCAGTAGCTGCCATGGCATCAAAGCTTCTTTCACACTTTCCTCTTTGCCTTTTCACTTCTTCCCAGTCTCTTTCTCTGGCTGTTTATCTCCTTCCACCAGTTCCCAGGTAACTTTGAGTTATTCCATCACAACCTGCAGCTTCAGCCACCCTGAAGTGCCCACCTTGGCTGAGCTCTTGTGGACGTACCCCTGGGATGGTTTGAGCTCCCTGAGGTGGGTAGGACATCTGCTTCATTGCTTCATTCCCTTGAGGCCCTTTGGTGTGCTCACAACACAGCTGACATCCCAGATCCCAGACAAATGGGCAGCACATTGCAAGCTAAACTGGATACCCCTGAAGACTCTGAATAAGTTCAGGACTCTGCCAGTGTGGATAGATAAACCTCAAACAGGACTGAGAAGACTGTTCTGGAAGCTTTGTTCAGCCCCCAGTGCCATCCCTCACAGCTTTCTCCCAATCCATGCTTCCCTAGGGCTGTCCTCGTGGGCTGTCAGCACCCAGTTGCCTCAGGTTTGTGCTCTTTGGCTGCAAACAGCACATCTTCACTTCCCAGCTTCACCTTCCTCTGCTTCATCACAGGGGAGGTCACTTGGGCTGGGGTTTGCTTGGGAGCTGGCTGGGCTCCTTGGTATGGACAGACCTGTGCTCAGAGATGAACATCCAAGAATGAGAGAAAGAAGGAGCCTTTCAAAAACATTTGCCTGACCAGGGAGTCAGGTTTCCAGTGTCAGCAGTGTGCAGCTTGTGCACTGAGAAACTCAAGGCCCTGAGCAGGGCGTGCAGTGAAGCCCTGAAGGTCTCCCCAGGTGGTCTGGTGATGGACAAACAGCCCAGCACACTCCTGCACAGAGCTGTTAGCACAGGTCTCTGAAACCAGACACTGTGGAGCACAGAAGACAGGCTTGGTGAGAGGCAGGGAGGGTGCCCCAGCTCTGCTGCTTGGGGCAGACCTACCAAAACTGCAGTGAAACCCAGCAAGCAACCCAGGCAGTCATGCAAGGCCTTCCAAGGCTTTCCTCTGTGAGAGGGACAGAAGGTGCCCTGCCTTGGAGAGCTGGGAGATGCCTTCTTTAGGGGAATGATGACAGGGCTGGAGCTGTGGGGGCATCAGCTGGAATGGAAAGCTTGTGCAGCCTTTTATTGGCTATGTGTTCTCCTTGGATCCTGCTGGATCTACAGGTCCCCGCTGAGGCTCAGGCTCCCTCTGTAGCCCCTGCAGGCTGTCACACAGGAGCTGTGACAGGGGCCAGCAAAAGCCTCCACATGCCAGTGGGGTGCCCCTGAAGTTCTCCAGGCAGGGGTTTGACATCTGTGCACTGGGCAAATGGAACCAGCCACCTCCACTGCCGCGGCTGGGAGAGCTTTACTCTGTGTCCTGCCTTGTGCCCAGCCGCCTGGTGCCTCCTCAAGTCCTTTCCCAGACCGTTAGCTCCCACTTAGAGAGGAGCCCTCCAGCTCAGAGAAGTCTGTTTCCTTGCAGGCCTCACAGATGGGCTGGTGTGACCTTGGTCTGCACAGATGATGTGGCTGCTGAAAGCTCCCTCATAGCTCATGGTGCCCACCTGCTGAGATCAGTGGATGCCCACATTGAGGGAGAACCATCCAAACCCAGGGCTTCTGGTCATAATGAACTGGGGAAGACTTCTCTAATTGCCACCTGATCCTCCCAAGGGAATGAAACCCTTGCTGAAATCTCCCTGTTTGTTCCCATCAGCAAGGAGAGGGAAGCAGGAATTCCTCTCTCTTCTTGACTCTGCTTGCCACTGGATCTGTAATGTGCCATCTGAACACAAACCTGACAAGAAGCACAAAGCTGCCCCAGCACACAACTGAGCTGCCAACCATCAAACCCTCCCTTCCTCATCCCCTCTGCTGTGCCACAGCCCCTGAGCAGGCTGAGCACACCTTTGGGAGGCACAAGAGGGCAGATATGCACTGCCCATGGGGCCTGGCAGTGAGGGCATGGCACCTGGGCATGGGCATGGCCCAGGGCCTGCACCACCCCACCACATGCACAGGCTGCGACGAGTCACCTGCACTGTGCCCAGCCTGCTCTGGCTGCTTGCTGTCCTTCACAGGCAGATGGTGGGGAGCTAGGGCTCTGCCCCACATCCTTTTGCTAGGCTTTCTTTCAGTCCCTTCTCTGGTGACCAGCTGGGGCCTGGTGAAGGCTTGAAAGGACAGTATGGTCTTGTGGGTGGCAGCTGAGAGTGCGGAAGGGCTGATGTGTGCAAGGTGCAACCCCCAGCCCCACTTTGGGAGGCTGGAGAGCAGAGGTTTAGGTGCTGGCTGTCAAGAGAAGAGCCTCCTGGGGCCAGAGCAGGAAGAGGCCAGCTGGGGAGGGAGAGAGCTGTGGGACAGGCAGGTAAGACCTGAGCCTTCCAAGAGAACCAGGAATAACTTTGAGGAACTGCCCAAGGAGACCAGAAGAAAAGACATGAAGTGAGGGAGAGGAATAAGAGCCTGGAGAGAAGCCTTTGACTAACCTCAGCTGAGCTCCCATCGCTGCCTTGGTGTGCTGTGAGACACTGTGCGTGGCCCTGCAGCTTGCCCTGCATCGCTGCCCTGTGCTCCCCAAGCCTGGCTCAGCCTGGGAGCCGCTCAGGGCAGCTTCTTCAGGAGCTGTTGCACATGGCTGCTGGCCCTTGTCCACAGGATGCCATCCCTGCCACTGCAGCACCATGCCAGTGCATGACTGGTGCCCCGCAAGCTGGCACAGCCCAGCTCACCATGCAGCATCAGTCCGGAGAGCCTGCGAGATGCTGGCGGCTGGGCAGCATGTGACACCTGTTCTGAGCAGCTTTCTCCTCTGTCCCCCTCTCTCTGCTCACACAGAGGCTCTGTCCTGCTTCCTCTGTCACCGCATCGCCTCCTCCTGGGGCACTGCTGGGCAGCAGCGGGGAGGTGCTTGGCACACACAGCCCTCACTGTCGCCTGAGCAGCTGCTCAATGCTCTCTGCTGCCTCTCGCCAGCCCTCTCTAGATAGCAGCTCCAAGCACAGACTCTGAAAGTAGCATCCAGCCCACCTCAGTCTCGCTGCCTGCTGGAGCTTCTAGCAGGTGAGAAGGAAGGAGGCAGGCAGAGAAGGGCAGGAGGGGTTTGAGCTGCCGCTTGAAGACCCAGGGCAAAGCCAGAGCCGGAAGGCTGCTGGCGCAGGTCCTGGTTACAGCAAAGCCAAGCTGCAAAGCGCAGAGAGAGCCTTGGGTGTACCCACTGCTCACAATGCACTTTTGATGTCTGCCCTTAGCCTGGAGAGCAGTGCCAGACGTGTTCTGTGATTTCTCCCCTTTTCCCCTCCAGATGTCCAAATGGATTCTTCGGACAGAGGTGTTTGGAGAAACTGCCTTTGCGATTGTACATGCCAGACCCTAAGCAAAGTATGTGTGAAGACACAACATGCACCACACTGCTTAGCACCTGCCGGGCACCACACTGCCTAAACCCTGCCAGGCACCACACTGCCTAAACCCCGCCGGGCACCACACTGCCTAAACCCCGCCGGGCACAGCGTGGACCTAGAGCGCGCTAGGCAGGGACGGCTCTCGCCGTCAGCTTGGGGCTAGGGCTTAGGGCCGCAGGTAAGGGTGAAGGCTGAGAGCAGGCGGCCAGGAGACACGGCAGGGATCAGAAGGGGCCTCAGCTTGCTCTGTTTGGTGTCATTTTGCTATCTTGTTTCTCTCTTTCTGGTTTTCTCTCTTCCGGTAGGTGTCCAATCGAATTCACAGGAGACCGGTGTCAGCATTTCGCAATGGTCAGCTTCTCCAGTATGTCTCTTTCTACTTCTCTCTCTCCCTGGTTACCCTAGCTCTGTGTCGTGTCCTTAAAGCAGGTTCTTCTGTTCTCTCAGAGCCCTCTTCCTGTCTTGTGCACTCCCAGCTTCGCTTGACTCTAAGAGGAGCTGTGGCTGTGCCCAAGAGGAGAACCTGGGCTCTCGCTCCCTGCCCATTTGGTGCCATGGGTTCTGCTTTCCTCGCTGGTTGAACTGAATGGGGCTTGCTCTTCCCATGCAAAAATGGCACAAGGTTCTGTGGTGTGCTGTGTGAGAACAGCCTTGTGTGCCCAGCTGTGTCTGCTGGCACCGCTGCCTCAAGATGGACCGTGTAGTGCAGTGGAAGAGGTGGACGCTCCCCTGTGGCTCTCGTGGGTGGCCGCCTGAATCCCTCTGTACCAACCCAGCAGATCACAGCGAGGGCTGCAAGGGCATTTCCCCTGAGCTAAGGCTGTGTTTCTGTCTCCAGAAGCTAATGTTCAGGTGATGTGGCTGGAGGCTGGTGTGAAGGCAGCTCCTGGAGAGCACCCAGGGGAGGGGACAGGGCACACATGCACACCTGGAGCCCTAGAGGTCACAGTGGTAGCTGCCACTGTCTTGGGGCTCCTCATGCCTCAGTGCCATGCAGGATATAGGCTAAATCCACTGTTTGGGCATCTCAGACTGTGTGCTGGCTGCAGAGACGTTCCTGTCTCTCCTAGGGGTTGGAGAGCCCTGCAGTGGGACTGTGTCTAACTACAGGGACCAGTGGGTGTGAATACCCTAGAGCCCTTGCACTCATTGCTTCCCAGGTCTTACCTTCTTAGATTCTACAGGCTGTAGGTCTCCCAAGCTGCCTCTCTTGGCTCATTTTGTTCAGGGCAGATAATTTTTTTCTAGGTCCACATTCAAACAGTGCCCCAGCATCAGACCTGAAGGGAGGCACAGTCACAGTGCAGGAGTCTGGGGCCGTGGTGACCCTCTGTGTGAGCCATCCTGCCTCAGTGCTTGCCCTTTGGGCCACCACAGAGGGTAATGCTAAAGAGGCTCTTTAAGAAAGAACTACAAAAGAGGCTTTAATTAGCGGGAACCAGAGGGGAAATGTCCCCGAGATGACTCCTTGATCGCCAGTAGCCATGACTCTGTAAGCAATCCTGCAGCTCTCACCCTGCCTTGGCGCTGCCAGGAGCCTCATTAGCATGTGCTAACAGCTGGCACGTGCAGGCAGGAGCCCCCCTGCTCCGGAGCACACAGACAGAAGTTTTGGGAGGCCCTGGGGAGAGCTCCATGCTTTTACATTGCCTTTTGTTCCAAACTTGCCTTCCAAAGCTGGAAACCTCCACCAGCTGCGGCGTCCAAGGCAGCCTTGTTGAAAGGGAGGAACCAGCAAGTTCTGGTTGGATCTTTGCAAAGCCCTGATGCAAAGAGGCTTCCTCTCCACTTTGAAGCCCATGGTGCTGGGAACCCCAGCTGCAGACAGCAGTGGATGAAGTTGATTTGTAGGCTGTTTCATCACGGGGTACCCAACAGGCTTCAGTGTCATTGCTGCCATGCTGCAAAACTGAACCAGAGGGGGAAAGGAGTTTTGTGTCAGGAAAACGCCTTTCCAGGACAAACAGTGCCTGCTCCTTCCCCAGCCTGCAGAACACAGCTTGTTATGGGCATGGGATCCAGCCACATTTCACTCATGTGTCAGAGGAGCACTGCCAGCTCTGGAAGCAACACATGTACATTTCCTTACCTCAGTACTGCTCTAACCACAGCATAAGAACTTAAAAGCAGCTTAACAATCCCAATTACCTGTCTGAACTTGGATAAGGATCAGCTCAGGAGGTGATTCATGTGTGTTCAGAGCTGTTTTCACTTTCGGGTCCCAGCTGGGCAGCGTTTGTCTCAGCAGCACTGCAGGGAAGCATGCCCCAGGCTCGCTGTTGTTCCCCATTGGGAAGGCATTTCCCTTGAGCCTGGGCTCTGCAAATGCCTGCTCTCTCCTTTAATCAATAATTGGGGCACAGGTGAAGCTGTTGTTGCTCTGTAATCCACTCGGTGCTCCATCCTGTATGGGTTCTGACAGGTCGAAAGCTGAAACAGATTAAATGAGGTGCAGGCATTTCCAGCACAGAGAAAATAGCTCTGTCCTGATTCATGTTTTGAGAACACTGCCAGCACTTGACAGATACTTAAATAGTAAATAATGACACCCACGCTGCTGCTTTTTAAATGCACTTGGGGTATTTTAGGATTCCAGGGCCAGATCTTCGGAGTCTTTCCCATCAACACCATTCCGTATTCCAACGTGACTGACTCTGAGGAGGTGCATCCCAGGGCTCAGCCACAGCCTCTGCAGGCTGAACTCAGCTGAAGATGCTGTTCAGAAAAGCTGTGGCAGATACCTTGCTGAGTGTGGGCCAGAGATGGAGCAGCAGCCCAGCATGGTGCCAGATGCTGTGCATCTTCAAGCTGGGAGCAGCTTCCTGTCTCAGCAGCTGAAGCCCAGGTTCCGGTTTGGCTCAGGTAGAGCTCCCCATCCTCTCCAGGGGCTCAGGCTGGTTTTGTCTAGTTGGCAAGTGGCTCTGGAGCTTTGTTTTTCTCTGACTGCCCCAAATCCCTGCTAGATGAGTGCAGTTAGGAAGATGAGAATCTGTTTAGGTAGGCTTTCTGCTGTGACTTCTCTCCCTGTTGCTGTTACAAGCACAGGACCAAGTGCTCACTGACAGACATGCTCTGTGTATACCTCACTGCTTGCAAATGAAGAGGGTGTGTTACAGAGGGAGGTTTTTTCTATGTCAGTGCTCCTGCTGCTGTTTTCTGACAGATTGGTACAGAGGAACTCACTGGAAGTCAAATTATTAGGGCTAGCTTGGAGATCTCCCAGCCTGTCCTGGCTCAGCACTTTGCCCTGGGTGAATGGTAACTGCTTTTGGTAGCAATTTGCCACAGCAGAACTCAAGCAGGTAACTCAGCAGCTGGTTCCAATCTGCTTGTCAGGAGTTCACCTTTAGTTCTGCTTGTACTGCAATGCAAATGCAATGGGACATGTGTTGAGATACTGGAGGCAAACCCTGTTGGAACTGCTGCTGCTCTGAGAAAATGGATGCAGAGTGCCAACAGGCACCACTGCTCCAGCCCAGCAGGCTGACAGTCCTGGGCAGAGCTGTGGCACCTCTCCCAGCCTGCCCTGGGGCCAAGCCTGCCTGAGCCCAGGCCACCCCACTGGGCTGCATTGCAGCAAGGCTCACACCGCGAGGGAGAGCTCAGGCAGCAGCTCTGGTTGGTGCAGCAGGGGTTTGGGAGTGCAAACGGTTGGGCTGCCAGCAGCCAGACAACAACCTGTTGCATGGCACAACACAGGTGAGGGTCTTTGAGGCAACCCCACGTCCACTCAGCGTGGGGGAAGGCTCAGAAGCCTCCTGGTGTTTGTCACAGGTCAGCCCCAGGACAGTGTGACACTGATCACATCAGAAAAGCTAGCAGAGAGGGATGGAAGGAGAGAGGACAGGGCAAAACACTGCATGGTCCCCAAGGTTCAAATAGCTGAGAGGGACACATCTGAGAAGATGCAGAGGTGCTCTCTGAAGCCTGGTTAGGTGCCTTCTGTCTGGATGAAGTGTCACTGACCTCACCTGCTCTCTGTGCACACTCCCCCAGCCACACACAGGGAAAGGGCTGAGGCCTCACAAGGTCAGGAACTCAGCACTTGTCTGGGCTTCAACTGATCTGTGAGAGGAAAACCTGACAGAGGTTGTACAATCTGAGGGGCAGGAAAGGGACATTAAAGCAGCTTCAGTTTAGCCTGATGGAGGGCTGGCTGAAGAGAGGGGACAGCAATTGCCTGCAATTGCTGTGGAAAACAGAGAATCAATTCTGTGGGTCATTAAATCACCCTAAAATGCTTCTCACATCAAAGTCTTCATCTTTCCCTGCCTCCATGCTATTAATGATTGCAGATGTCATTAATACTGCATCACACAGATGGTGGGAAAGTTTGATGCTGGCTTCAGGAGTTGGGTCTTGCAGTTGTGATGTAGCTCTGGAGAAGTCAGAGGACCCTGAGATCCTAACTCCAAAGTCTGACCTAAAGCAGGAATTTTCCCTGGGCTTGGGGAATGCAGGGAGCAGACAGGGAGTAACCTGCCGTGCTGGCAGTCTGAGTCCATGTCGTGCACTTAGCTTCTGAGCCCTCTCCTCCCTGCCCCCTCTGTGAGCAGCAGTGCAGCCAGCCCCTCAGTCATCTTTTCAGACAGCTGTCAGAGGTGTGAGCCCAGGTTCCTAGCACAGCCTCGCCTCACAGTCACTGCAGACAGCCTTTGGTTAGCTAAACCCCGGTGCTGCCATCAGGAGAAGTCTCATCTGCGGGGTGAGGGTGGTGAGTACAAACCCTCAGGCTGAGCTGCCTCCCCAGAGCCCTAGGTACCTTCAGGTCTCTGCCTGGCTGCCCAGGCACAGCTGACAACAGGAGCTGAACCCCTCAGCCTGAACAAAGGCATGGCATTGGCACCCAGGCACTGTTCTGCCTTTGCAGCCAGGTCCTCATCTCTGCTGTCACACATGGGTGAGAGTTCAGCAACATCACAAGAGGGACTGAAAGTCTTCTGAGAGCTTCTGGTGGGTACTGGAGGTTCACCCAGCAGCCAGCTGCCTCCTGGCTCCCGCTCCAAAGGCACAGCTGTGGCTTGCAGCTCTTTGCAAGGGAAAGCAGTATGTCCAGAATCAGCCTTCCTTTGAAGACAGGTTTTGTTGTTAAGCTTCTGTGGCCCCTGTGTTTCCTAGTTTGCCTCTCCTGCATCAGATCAGGATCTAGCTCTTTCTGCAGGAACCTTTTCAGGTCTTTCCCAAGCCCTGCTGGAAGCTGGCTAATAAATTGCCAGCCTTCAGGCTGGCTCCTTGTAAAGGTTTTGTAGAACACATTGGCAGCTGTTTCACTCCTGGTGGGCCTGAGAGAGTGAAGGTTAACCATCAGGAGCAGCAACATTTATACCTTGCTGAAGTCTAAATGTTTGGATTCTTTCCTCCTGTGATTTATGGAGCAGTGTAGGACTTTGGGATGCAGTTTTTATGCTCCTACTTTTCTCTTGTCTGTGGGGTTTGCAATCTCCTCTTACCTTTACTATCTCTTCATCTCCCCAGATGACTATCACTGGTCTGGAGGACAAAAAGGCTGCTACTCATCTTCTGGTGCAGGGAAATGTTCTCATTTGCTGCTTTGTGACCTTTTTAAATCTGGAGCTTATAGCCTGCCTGTAAACATCCTGGCACAGGGTTGGCATGCACCTGCAATGCCATCCTGCACGGTCTCCATCTCTACCCTAGATTTCCTTCTTGATCTCTTTAAAAGCTGACTTTTAATTCCTAGCTGGAGCCTTCCCCCTGCTGTACTTGGGAAGCACAAAGCAGCATCTTCTGCTGGCTCTGGGAAGAGCAGCCTTCCTCTTTGGCTTTCTTCTCCAGTACCAAACCCTTCCTGAAGGGGTGCACAGCTACTTTTGCTGCAGGGTGCACAGTGTAGTCATCTGGAAACAAGGAAGAGAAGAGCTGGAGCTGAGCAATCAGCCTGGCAGTCACAGACTGGCAGTTCTGCTCAGCTCTGCTTGCAGTGGATACTGATCCCAAGGCATATGCTGGGTTCCTGGCCTGCTGGGTCTCCCAGGGCTCCCTAACTGGAGACACCAAAAGTTAGTGTGCTGGAGCTGCCTCCTGGGTGGTTTGCTGTGGAGCAGGATAGAATCATAGAACCACAGAAGTGATTTGGCTGGATGAAGCCTTTCTATCCTCAAGTTCAACCTTCAGCCTAACCCCACCATGGCCACTGAACCATGGCCCCAGGTGCCATGGCCACAGGGTTCCTGAACACCTCCAGGCATGGGGACTCCATCACCTCCCTGGGCAGCCTGTGCCAATCCCTGACCACTCTGGCAGCAAAGACATTTTCCCTCCTCTCCAACCTGAGCCTCCCCTGGCATAATTTCAGGCCTTCTATCACCTGAGACTAGGGAGCAGTGCTCAACCCCTACCTCACTGCAGCCTCCTCTCAGGAAGCTGTAGAGAGCAATGAGATCTCCCCTCAGCCTCCTCCAACACATCCAGGTCCCTCAGCTGCTGCTCCTCCCCAGCCCTGGCAGCACCTAAATCCAACTGATAGCTTCCTTGAGGTCCACTTCAGCTGAATGTCATCCTTGGGAGGACTTGAGTGTAGGGTCCGTGCATCCCTTGACTCTTCAGCAACCCCTGCTTTGCACAGCTGACTGGTACCAATCTGGGTGATGGGATCCAGCCTCAATCCCACACAGATGTACTGCAGCTGAGGCCAGGAGTGTGAAAGTGAAACATTTTTGTCATCTCTTTTGCATTTTCCTCCCATTTTTGCCTTCCTCAGCTCTTCCCTGCTTGCTGCCTTTCTCTGCAGGGCAGCCTTCTGTCATGCACACAGTATGGAACAAGTTCTGCACCATGAGGCTCCTGGAACACTGCAACAGGTTGCCCAGGGAGGTGCTTGGGGACTCATCCCTGGAGCTATTCCAGGTGAGGCTGGAGAGGGCTCTGGGCAACCTGCTCTGGTGGAGGATGTCCCTGCTGAGTACAGGGGATTGGACTAGGTGAACTTTGGAGGTCCCTTCCAGCCCAGAGCATTCTGTGATTCTAAGTACTTGAACATTTCCAAACCAGTGCTCCAGTCTCTTTGAAGCCAGCATAGAAGAGCCTAAGCTTAGCTTTGAAGCACAGGAAATGATGTAAATGCTGCAAGATCCTGCACCAAGGAGGCCAGGCCAGCAGAAACCATTTCCTCACTGCTGATGGCTGCATTAGCAGAAGCAAATTCTGCCTCGAGTCCAGCACCTGCAGAAAGCAGGAACATTAGCAACAGGACTTCCCAGAAGTCTGGGCCCCACTTCAGATGGTTCACAGCAGGTCAGGGTGAGCCCTAGCTCCCTGCTGTGAGCAGGGCACCTGTGGAGCTCAGAGAGAAGGTTGATGGTGGGAGAGCAATAATGTAGCCATGTCCTCAGCCCAGAGCTGCCACCTCTGTGCTGTGATCTCTCTGGCTGGTGGCCTCTGGAGACATTGCTTCTAGAGGAGCTTTTCCCTTGGGAGCTGGAGCTGCTGCTGCACTCCATCAGCTCTCCTGGCATGCAGCAGTGTCCCTGCAGATGCAATGCATCCACTGCATTTCAGGCTTCAGACACTTCAAGGTCAGTCTGAGATTTGGAAGGTTTGTCCTGGGGTGGATCACTCTCTGGAGGACCTACCTGGACCTCATGCTTCCCTCTGGGTGGTTAATGGCCCCCGAGGAGACCAAAGGCTTTTAGGCATCCCCAGTAGTCAAGTCAGCCAGGCTGCCAGTCTGGCTGGGAGGGTGAATAGGGTGCAGGCTGCACTGCTGCAAGGGCACAGGGCACACACTCCACCTGGTGCTAAGCACCTTCTCCACCCAGCAGCAAATGCAAGCCACACCTTTTCCATGCACACTGATTCTCTGGATCATCCTCTTCAAAAAGTAAAGGAGACTTCTGGCAAGGCAGAAATCCCTTCTGCTCCAGACCGGCACTAATGGTCTCTAGGGGAAGTTTGGATTTCTCAGACACCTTTGGTGCATTGCTGATCTGCAGTGGGCAGATCAGCAATGATCAGATCAGTGGGCCTGCAGTGGGCAGGCACCATGAGGCAAGCCATGGCTGTGGAGATGCTACCCCTCTGCTGAGTGCAGGATGGTTACATCTTGAAGCAGTGCTTTTCTTGGAGCTGGGATCATCTCCTTACCCTCTGGACTAAAACATGTTGAGCAATTCTGAAGGGAAGAGACAAACCTTCCAAATCTCAGACTGACCTTGAAGTGTCTCCTCCTTTCACTGCCCCAGCACAGAAGGCAGTACCTGGCCAGGCTGGGAGGAACTCCTGAGCAGGGGAAGGGGACAGTGTCTCCCTCTTTGGTGTGTGGAGTTCTAGGTGATACAGGAGCAATGTCTGTAGTATGAAGTGATGGCAGGGAAGTGTTGAGCAGCCATGGACATCAACTGCAGAGCACAGGCTGGGGTGAGGCTTCCTCTATCTGCAAAGCTACCAATGAGTTTGCAGGCACAGGCAGGCACCAACATCCCAGCAGCTGCATGCCTGCATGGTTTGTCTCCTCCTCAGGGAACCTGTAGCCAAGGTGCAGTTGGCTATCTGTGCCTGTGGGAATGGGAAGCCAGAAGAAACTGCAGTTGGAATGTGAGAGGGACAGTGGGAAGGCTGAGGTTCCTCAGCTCCTGCCCACCACCACTGCTGGCAGAGGCATTTCTGAGATTGCAAAAAATACAGACAGACATGGAACTGTTTTGAATTGAATCCATTGGTAGCTGTAGATGTTGCAGCAAAGCCTGGAGCAGGCAGGAAATGTGGCAGCACAGGCAGCGTGCAGCTACCAAAGGGATCAGCTGTGCTCTAATGCACCTCTGCATGCACAGTGTTGGGGGAAACTGTGTGTGTGACTGAGGAACAAGTTAGGGCTGGATGTGATAACCCAGAAGCTGAGGATGAGAGCATTCTGCCCACCAGTTCTCTGCTGCCCACCACACTGTGACTGTGTCACTGCCACTTGTGCCAAAGGACTGTGACAAGCACGGCAGGGTTTGCCCTTCCTTTTGTACAGGGCTGAGATGTGAGGCAGAGAGCAGCCAGGTTTGGTTGGCCTTGCAATTAGGCACAATTTTTTAAGCCTCCCAACCCCATCCAACTCCCCTTGCTCCCAAAATCCTCTCTTCTCCCCAACCTCAGCATTTCTTTGAAGAGAAGAACCTGCTTTAGCAAACATGTTTCCATGTTCCATAATTGTTAGTACTAATTTCCCGCCCACCCCCTGCCTGAATTTGAACAGCACTGCAAAAGGCAGGCAGCATTCCTGTGCAGCCAAAAGCACTGCCTAGCAAAAACCCTAGCAAATGAAGCTGGACCTCTCCAAGCTGCAAATAATGTTGTGTGTGTGGTGCTGGGGAACATCAGAGCTCACTTGGTGTGCGGTGGTAAGTATGGAGAACTCGGATGTTCCTCTAAGAAAAGCTGTCTTTAGGCCAGGCCCGTCCCAAGACTATTGCTCAAACGCAGGGGACCTGTTTTGAATGCCTGCCTGCTCGGTGCCTTTGGTGAACCTACTTAGCTCATGGCCGTCTCTGCGCTCCGGAGCCGCTGAACCTGGCAGCAGCTGCTCCAGTTCGTGCCTTTTTCCCAGCACGCTTGTTGTTCCTAAAACAAGGCAGAAGTGAAATTTGGAAGCTCAGAGACTGGAGGGAAGCTTTGGGTGCGGTGTGCACCGTCAGAGCCGCAGAGGGTTCGTTGCGTTGCCCAGGCAGCTCACGGCTTGCCGCAGCGCTGGGTCGGCGGCAGGGCGCTACCGCCGGCGGCAGTGCTCAGGCAGCCGTCGGGGCAGTGCCGCCGGCTGAGCTGCGCATCCCAGACCGGGCTTGAGGTCCTGGGCAGCAGAGAGGTGCCGGCAGCCCCCCGGGTCCCGAGCAAGCGCCCGCAGTTGTGCCCGCCCAGCGGTCCCTGTGGTGGCAGCCCCGGGGCAGAGCGCGGCGTGCGGAGCCTCTGCCGGTGGGCAGGGAGCGAGTGGCTTCCTGGCTTCCTCCAAGCTCATGCAGCCGCTGTGTGTTTTGACCTGTCAGGAGCTGTTTCAGAACAAGTGTATCTCGTTGTTGTTGTTGTTGTTTTTCCTCTCTCTCTTTTGTTTTTTTCCTGCCTGAACTGTGACTTCCATACCAGGTACTAACAACCATGGCTCACCCCAGAACAACCCATGATTAACGAAAAGAACTCACAATTAACAAAAGGAACTCACGATTAACTGTTGCAAGGACTCATGATTAATTGCAAGAATTCATAATTAACGACCAGAATTCATTACTTAACTACCTCTGCAATTTGTTTGGGTCTTTTCTTTACACAAGCTCTGAGCTCTGGTGGGGATTTGCCATGCTCTGAGGCAAACACTGTCTTCTGTGTACCTGCTGCTGAGCTAACCTGCTGTAAGTGCACAGTGTGTGTGTGTTTGTATATTAGAGATCTCTGACAGACCTGTTGTTTTTTTTTTCTCTTTCTCTTCCTTGTCTTCTTTCTGCATTGGCAGAGCATCTTGGATTTGAATTAAAGGGTATGGAACAACCATTCATTTATTAATCAGAAGCCATTTAAGAGCTGCCCACATTATATTTATGGCTTTAATGGGATGATTAAAAAATCAGCTGTTGTCTTCTCTTCCCTGGCACCAAGATAGAGGTTTGGATTGAAAAAAACAAAACAAAAAACCAAAACAACAAACCAACCAAACCCAAACCAACCAAACAGCAAAACAAAAAAAAAATGAATACCAAAACCAAACCAACCAAAACCCCAAACCAACCCAAAAAGCAACCCAAAGCAAAGCACAGCTTGCAAAATGAAAGCTATCACAATGCAGGTGTATTTTTAGCAGCACTTTTTTCTTTGCTTCAAGCAGCAACCTGGTGTGTGTGGCGTGCCTGGGGTGTGCCAAGTGCCATCCATCTCTTCATTCAGCATGCTTCTGTCTATTGAACTGGAGAGCTGGAGCTTGTGGCCAGCCAAAACCTTGCCCGCAGGCACCACTTGGGAAGGGGCAGGCGTTCCAGGAAGGGGCAGGTGAGCTGTAGGAAGAGCCAGGAGCAATGCACAAAAAATGGAACCCAGGAAGTTCTACCTCACCATGAGGAGACAATTTTTTCCTGTGAGGGGGGCTGGAGCACTGGAGCAGGCTGCCCAGAGAGGTTGTGGAGTCTCCTTCTACAGAGGCTTTCAATACCTGGGTATGTTCTTGTGTGCCCTGCCCTGGGTGACCCTGCCCTGGCAGGGAGGTTGGACTGGATGATCTCTGGAGGTCCCTTCCAACCCCTACCATTCTATGATTCTATGATCAAGGCTTTTCTAGGAATTGCCATTGTAGACACACTGACCTCCACTGGAACCTGGAAGGGTCAGGAAGAGCTTTGCCAGTCCTCCTCCCAGAGGTTAGTGGCTTGGTTTTGTCCATGACCAGGAGGAAATGACTCCAAGAAAAGGGGCATGGGACTGGAAAACAGTGAGCCCAGGGAAGCCCTTAGTCTCCAGAGTGGGGGGGGGGTGTGTAATGGCGACGAGATGAAGTCTGGAGGAACACTGCAGGAGCTTCAGTGCTTTTGAGAGCATCTCCCTTGGGCAATGACCTTCACCTGCCCACTTGCTCACAACCATTTTGTTTTTCTTCATTCTGTTTTTAGAAATGGATCAGGTACCCAGTCAGTAGGCAAATCCCTGGTGTTTGGCTCCCTGGAGTGTACAGCCACAGGGAGGACTTGCTCATATGAGAGCAAAGGAATGTTTATCACTTGAAAGAAATCTTTATCACTTGAAAATGCTACCCCAGCAATGTCAGCCAGAGTAGACCCCCCCCCCCCCCCCATGAATACACGTCAGATCCCTTTGCTAGAGGTATTGTGACACCAGTCTGTCACTTTGGGATCCTAAGCTGTCTTTTTGGGTACCTGAGGTGGAGGGACATGCACTAGCTGAAGCTGGAGAAACTTTTCTCCCCTTTTTTTTGCATGTCCAATCCACCACCAGTGCCGTGCCCACCTCCAGCCCTGGCATGTGTGCAAGCCCCCGCAGGTTGTGGTCAGGTGTGGCAGAGAAAGTGGTGCTGCTAATGCCAATACACTTCCAAAAGCTTCCAAACTGAGGATTTTTGACATCCCTTTTTTGTTGACCTTTTGTCCTTTTCCTCATCCATTCTCAATGTCATCACAGAACCGCACACATCCTGCTCCCAGCCTGCCGTCGTCTCTTCTCTCCCATCCATCTCTCACTCCCATGCGTTGCTGTGACCCCCTGGCTGTGGCCCCATGGCTGGACTCTGTGTGGCACCACATGGTTTGTTCATGGTGTTTGCTGCTGTAGAGTGACGATGCTGCTGCTGAAGACCTGATGTTTGTAGAGCATAGAGACACAAATGGACAAGCCTTGCTCAGTGACCTTCCCTGCTCAGAGACAGCACTGCAGTGTGCACTCTCTTCTTCCTCTCACTCTGGGGATGGGTTTGTGCTACAGCAAGACACTCTGTTAGCAAGCAGCAGCCTGAAGGAGATGATAGGAGCCAAGCTGAATGGATGATGATAGGAACCGAGCTGAATTCAATTGATAATAGGAGCCAAGCTGAGTTCAACTGATGATAGGAACCAAGCTGAACTGAATGGATAATAGGAGTCAAGACAAATTGAATTGATGATAGGAACCAAGCTGAATTGAACTGATGATAGGAACCAAGCTGAATTCAATTGATGATAGGAGCCAAGCTGAACTGAATTGATGATAGGACCCAGGCTGAATTGAATTGATAATTGGAGTCAAGTCAAATTGAATTGATGATAGGAACCAAGCTGAATTGAATTGATAATAGGGGTCAAGCTGAATTGAATTGATGATATGAACCAAGCTGAACTGATGATGATAGGAACCAAGCTGAATTGAACTGATGATAGGAACCAAGCTGAACTGATGATAATAGGAACCAAGCTGAATTCAATTGATGATAGGAGTCAAGTCAAATTGAATTGATGATAGGAACCAGCTGAATTCAATTGATAATAGGAGTCAAGCTGAATTGAAATTATAGGAGCCAAGCTGAATTGAATTGATGATAGGAACTAAGCTGAACTGATGCTGCTAGGAAGCAAGCTGAACTGCTATCGGTGGGTCATTTCATTTTTAATTGTGCAGCAGAAACAGCCTCACACCTCACTGCTTCACTCAGCAGAGCTGTCACTTGGAGGCAGGGGCTAAACCTACATTTCTGGTAAAATCAAAACACTCCTCATGCAATGCAGGAGAAGGTTCAGGGCAGGCAGACACCCCAGAGTCAGAATCCCATGCTCCCACCAGAAGGAGGCTTTGATCTGAGCCTTGGGTGGGAAGTTTTGCCATGGAGGTGGAAGGTTAAAAAAGTCAACCCCAAAGCACAGGTTTGTTGGCTTTGTTCTTTCTGCCTTCTCTGTCACTCAAAGCAAATGAGGTTTGCTTGGGTGGGGAAAAAAAGGCTTTGTAGGGGAAAAAACGTAGCTAGGGAAGGTCCTTTGAAAGAATTTGCTTGATGTGTGGGTCCATGGTGGAAGCTGAACCCCCTGCCCAGCCTCTGATTTTTTTGGTCAAAGCAGTTTTTTTGCTGGGTAGCAGCAAAGTTGTTGCCTGGTGCCAGCCATAACCAGGACACGATCCTAGCTGGGCTTCCTGATTCTGACACACATCTCTGACACTCCTGTCTGAAAGAAAGAGCTGGAATCCAGGTCCCAGGGGTGTGCAGGAGCAAGAAAACTTCTCTGCCATGGTTGCTGGTGCCTGGGAAAGGGTGTCCGTGGAAGGGAAGAGCAGCACTGGAGGAGGTGTTTCACCCAGGGTGAGTTCTTTGCCCTTGCCAACCCCACCTGGTTCCCTGTCGTGAAAGTTTTGCTTAAGAGCAGCCAGCAGCCAAACTCCACTCTGTGAGCAGGTCCCAGCTATGCAGGCACTGGCTCTGAGGAGGTGCAAGCCAGCTGGGGAAACTGCTGCCCCACAGCCACCCCGAGCCCAAGCCAGCCCCTGGCCACACCACCTTGGGGATGGGGGCTGGGAGAGGCTCTCTGGTGCTGGGTGGGACATTGCCTTCCTGGCAGCTCCCCCTGAGCACCTCAGGAAGCCAAAGGCTAGAGTGCAACCAGCAGGGGTGGAAATGGATTTCTGCAAGCTGTGGCTTTGCAGCACAGGCACAAACCCAGCTCTGCTGACGACGTTCTGCATCCTCATGGCAGGGCTGTTGTGCTCAGCTCTTGCTGAGCAAATCTTTCTTCATTCCCATTTTAGAAGTCAGAGAAACAATTTCTCTGACACTGTTTTGTTTTTTCAAAAATGATTTTTCTTTCCTAGAGTAGCAAACTGGAACTGCTCTGAATTCAGTGATCTGCAGTGTTGCATTGCTTCCCCCTTGCTTTTTCTGCTGAAGCCCAGTCCCAGGGGGCTCTGGGAGCAGCCCTCTTCTCCTTTTGTTTGGTAGCACTGGGGGTGTCACACACTCTGCTGAAGGTGTGTAGCCTGGCATGGGGAGCCATGCTGAACACTGCAACCATGGCAGCAGTTTGATTGCCTAATCAGGATGAAAAACTCTTCCAGTGAATATTAAAGCAGGCACAGACCACAGTAACTTCAACACCTAGCACGGGGGCACGAGAACACCATCAGTAGACGCTGACAGCTGTGCAGTGAATCCTGCTCTCAGCCACCATCTGGAGAACCAAGCTGATGAGCTCAGTGCAGAGGGCTGGGTGTTGTGGGAAAGGATCTACTCTGGTGCAGCCACAGGGGAAGATGTATCCTTGCAGTGCTGCCTAGGTGCAACGCAGCTGCACTGCAAGGGACGTTGTCCTTGGAGCTTTGATTAATGTGAATGAATCCCCTCACCTCCAGCATGGCCTGGGGGTGAGGCAAGTGGCTGACTTTTCTGCTTTGAAGGGTGGTCCACGACCAAGGGTGGTGTCTGAGGGGGGCAGCAGCTTGCTGCTTGGATTCTGTGTGACTCAGAGTGCTATGGAATTAATTCCTTCCTAAGAGTTCATTAAAAATCCACAACTGTAACTGGTTACTGCATCTTAATTACTCCACTCCCTTTCCTTTGTCTACTGTGCTGTCACTTCTCCATCCTCATCCTGCTTTGTGACTGTTTTAGGATGTCCCTTTCAGCACCTGCATGCTTTGGGGCCTGTTGCTGGGTGGTTTCTATAGCACACCAGCGAGCTCCAGGGCATGCAGCCGCTGCAAGGAAAAGGCATCCTGAGCTCATCAGAGCAGAGAGCCTGTGATGAGAGCATCACAGGCTGCGTGTGTACATGGTGAGTGGGGCTGCTTGGGGGCTTCCCTGCTAGGCCAGAAGTTGCCATCCAGGGGGAACCTGCTGAAGGGAGGGGAGAGTCGTGAGGCTTTCTGAGGCAGTCACCAAGGCACGCTGCGGGGAGAGGAGAGTGAGGAGCCTGAACTGCTGAGTGAGAGAGGGCAGAGCAGCAGAGAAAAGAGGAGTGAAGGGCTCTTGAGGGGTGAGTAAGGTTGGGCCAGCTGGTCTCAGGTTTGGGGCAGCTGTTAAGATACGGGCAGTGGATTGGTAGGAGGTCTGCCTGAGCCCTCTTCACCTCACCCACACACAGTGCTGGTCCCTGTGCAGCCAGATGCAGCCCTGGTGCTGGAGCCCACTGCTGACTGCCCTCTCTCTCTCCATTTGCAGAAGCAGAAGAGCTGTACCAGAAGAGAGTTTTAACCATCACAGGAATCTGTGTTGCCTTGCTTGTGGTGGGCATCGTCTGTGTGGTAGCTTACTGTAAAACCAAGTGAGTATGGCTGGTGACAGGCACAACCTGACTAGCTGTGGTACTGCTTCACCCTTTCACACGCACCACCCAAATGCTGCTTTAAGGAGACGCTGTGCTGTGATATTCCCCAGAGTGTCTCCTGGGGGAGGCCAGTGAAGCCAGGCTGTGGCTCAGCAGGGTATTTTCCTGGGAACTTTTGCTCACCCCTTGACTCAGCATTGTTTTGCCTACCCAGGTGATGCTGTTACTGGTGAAAGCTGCTCCCCGAGCCAGCAGCTCATCTCCTGACAGCAGAAGCACACTGGACTGAAGTGCAGGAGCTCTGGGCTCAGCCCTGTACCTTCCAGGGACTTTCAGAGCAATCTAGATGGAAGAAGAGGCTTGGGGACTTCATTTATGGTTAGGCTTCCCTGCCTGGACATAAGAGTGTCCTGTGGAGTGGATGCCCTGCCAGGGGCATGGGTAGGCTTTGCCACTTGGTTCTTAATGCAGGATAGGTCAAGTGCCTTACTGCCAAGGCCAGGCCAGGCCCTGTTGCCCATTCTCCCGCTTTTCTCTTGCACTCCCAGCACCATGGTGCCCCTAGCTCCACTATACTGTGCTGAGCCTTGCCTTGCAAAAGGGGACCCTGGGCCCAGCTTCCCAAGTTGCCCCTGGCAAGAGATGTTCCTCTTTTTTTCATTATTGTTGAAAAGCAGCAGCAGGAGGTGGCAAATGTTGGATGCCTCACTTCTGCCTGCCTGCAGCTCCCCACAAGCACCACTGACCCAGAGAGGGTGCCTGAGACTTGCCTGCTCCACCACCTGTGTCGAGATGTCTCTGTGGGGAGAGGGCCCCAGCAGGGAAGCCTTCCCAACAGGTTTTTCCCTTTCTGTTTTGAAGGAAGCAGAGGAAACAAATGCACAACCACCTACGGCAGAACATGTGCCCTGCCCACCAGAACAGGAGCCTGGCCAATGGGCCCAGCCACCCCCGCCTGGATCCTGAGGAAATCCAAATGGCTGATGTAAGACCTTCTGCCTCCATCTCACACACACAGAGTCACACAGAATCACCAAGGTTGGAAGAGACCTCAAAGATCACCAAGTCCAACCTGTCACCACAGACCTCATGACCAAACCATGGCACCAAGTGCCATGTCCAATCCCCTCTTGAACACTTCCAGGGACGGTGACTCCACCACCTCCCTCGGCACCCAAGCCCATCCCAAAGGCTAACAACTCTCTCTGGGAAGAACTTTCACACCTCCAGCCTAAACTTCCCCTGGCACAGCTTGAGACTGTGTCCTCTTGTTCTGGTGCTGGTTGCCTGCAAGAAGAGACCAACCCCCTCCTGGCTACCATCACCCTTCAGGTAGTTGTAGACAGCAATAAGGTCTCCCCTGAGCCGCCTCTTCTCCAGGCTAAGCAACCCCAGCTCCCTCAGCCTCTCCTCACAGGGCTGTGCTCGAGGCCTCTCCCCAGCCTCGTTGCCCTTCCCTGCCCAGTCCCTGCTTTACACCAGGGATTGGGTGTGGCTGTCTATCACAGAACCACAGAATCACTCAGGTTGGCAAAGACCCCTGGGGCCCCCAAGTCCAAGCACTTCCCCTGTCCTACAAAGCTCACCCCTAAACCCTGTCCCCAGGCACCACATCTGAACGACCTTCAAGCACCCCCAGGGCTGGTGACTCCCCCACCTCCCTGAGCAGCCTCTGCCAGTGTCTGACCACTCTGGCTGTGAAAAATGTTTCCTACTGTCCAGTCTAAACCTGCCCTGCTGCAGCTTGAGGCCATTCCCTCTTGTTCTATAGCTAATGCCCTGTGAGGAGAGACCAGCACCAACCTCTCCACAGCTCCTTTCAGGGAGTTGTAGAGCCACAAGGTCTGCCCTCAGCCTCCTCTTCTGCAAACTAGAGAGCCCCAGCTCCTTGCCCTGTGCGTGTGTGAGAGGAGCACAACACTAACAGACTTGAGCAAGAAGCTGAGCCAGGTGGCGTGGCGGTGGCAGGGCTGGTGGCAGCATGGTGCTGACCTGTGTGGCTCTCCATGTGTTGCAGTACATCTCCAAGAATGTTTCTGCCACCGAGCACGTCATCCGGAGGGAAACAGAGACAACCTTCTCGGGCAGCCACTCCTGCTCCCCGTCCCACCACTGCTCCACAGCCACTCCGACGTCCAGCCAAAGGTGACGTATGCCACCCCCCTCCCAGCCTTCTCCTGCTCTCTGCAGGGGGACCCTGTGAGCCCCAAAGCCAGCAGGTTTTCCCATCCCCTCCCTCTCTTGTCTTCCCTTGATGCCTGGCACCCCAGTGGCACGCAGGCCATCCCAGCACTGGGAGCTCAGGGAAGAAATGAAGTTGTGGCCTCGTGCTCTGCACAGACACCAGCAGGAGGAGGCATCTAGGAAAGGCTTTGGCACCACCTGCAATAACTCACAAAGCACACACAGGTTGTCTATTCCGTGCTTTATATCTTTAGGATGGGTTTGTCCTGGTGTCTCAGTCCAGAGAGGGAAAGAGACTCAGTTCTTTTGAATATTCCTGTGTTATGAAATTAGAGGCACAAATGACAACAGAGTGGAATGGAATGGATTGGAATGGATTGAAATAGAATAGAATAGAATAGAATAGAATAGAATAGAATAGAATAGAATAGGCCAGGTTGGAAGAGACCTTTGAGATCATCATGTCCAACCTATCATCCAACACCATCTAATCAACTAAACCATGGCACCAAGCTCCCCATCCAGACTCTTCCTAAACACCTCCAGTGATGGTGACTCCACCACCTCCCTGGGCAGCACATTCCAAGGCCAATCTCTCTTTCTGGGAAGAACTTCCTTCTAACATCCAGCCTAAACCTCCCCTGGTGCAGCTTGAGACTGTGTCTTCTTGTTCTGGTGCTGGTTGCCTGCAAGAAGAGACCAACCCCCACCTGGCTACAACCTCCCTTCAGGGAGTTGTAGACAGCAAGAAGGTCTCCCCTGAGCCTCCTCTTCTCCAGGCTAAGCAACCCCAGCTCCCTCAGCCTCTCATCATAGGGCTTGTGTTCTGGTGAGTGCTATATCAACAGCGAGGCTATTTATTAACAGAATAAAGTGGATGGATCAGAAGGAGAGAGAAAACAGAGAGTGAGACAGAGAAGAGGGAGAGAGAAAAGGAAAGGGATTATATTGCCGCCCCACTTGCCCCCCAAGACAGTTTGAGTCTGTGCAGGAATGCTGCTGCAGCTTTGGCATGGAGATGTTGTCCTTGTTGGCTGTGCTGTCCTCTGAGCAGCCTCTTCAGCTCCATGAGTTGTAGCAGGTGGAACTTAGGACACAGAGAGAGGGTTCCTCTTGGTCTGCTGCTTCCAGGCTACCTGGTGATGTCTCTGTCATTTTCCTCTCCTGGTATGCTCTCTGTTTTTCTTCAGAGCAGCATTGCCCTGGTCTCTTCCTTCTCCTGTGTTTTCCTTCTCCCAAGCCAGTAGTTGCTCAGATCTTTTATACAGTTTTTAGGTACGAGTCCAGGTGGTGAATATGCATATTCCAGAGAGTATGGATAGCAGTGGCCTCTGCTCATTATTTCCAGGACAGCTGCAGCCTGGTGAGCAACCTTTATCTATGCACCTTCCAGCGAGTCGTTCCAGTGGCGTCTGCCCAATACACATCAGCTATTGTCTGGGCCAGCAGCAAAGGCGATTTTATCTTTGTTGAGTCACATCAAGAGAGACAAGAGTTAGTCTCTCACACCTGGAGAAGGCAAAGTACACAAAATGCCACTAAATGTTTTAGCCACTTTCTTGAAGTTGTCTCTGGCTTCGGAATCAAACTTTCTCACCAGGGACAAAACCCAAACAAACCCACACCTGTGAAATTTGTCCAGAAAGCTCTGTTAAAGTCTCAGCTTCTGAGATGGTGGCACCTCTCTCACTCAGAGGAAAACTGAGGCTAGCAGGCAAGCAGCAATAATTCTTGCTGCACAGGGTGAGGCACCTTCTCCTTTTACATTTCACAACAGCCACTGGGGGCAAGAGCAGCATGGCTGGCAAGGTGAAGCTCTCTCCACGGTTTTAGGAAGAGCATTTAAACTGCAGATGGAGCTTCTCTGTTATCACACTGTCCAGAAAAGTCCTTTAAGTGTTGTAGAGAAGCCCTGTGCAGGTTTGAATTTGGATATTGAGGTTCTTCCTTCCTTCCTTGTCCTTCCAGCAAGTGATGATGCTTCCTTAGGACAGCACCCAGTAGGCGATGGTGCTTCCCTAGGAGAACACCCAGTAGGTGATGGTGCTTCCTTAGGACAGCACCCAGTAGGTGATGGTGCTTCCCTAGGAGAACACCCAGTAGGTGATGGTGCTTCCTTAGGACAGCACCCAGTAGGTGATGGTGCTTCCCTAGGAGAACACCCAGTAGGTGATGGTGCTTCCTTAGGACAGCACCCAGTAGGTGATGGTGCTTCCCTAGGAGACACCCAGTAGGTGATGGTGCTTCCTTAGGACAGCACCCAGTAGGTGATGGTGCTTCCCTGGAAGAGCCCTTGTCTTGAAAAGTGACTGTGAGGTGCAGGGCCCCATACCTGCAGCCTGCTGCTACTGGTTTGCATTGACTTTACCAAACTAAAGGCTGATTGCCTTCATTAGCCCCATGTGTTTGCCTCCATTTGTCCAGGATGCAAGGAATCCTTTCATCTGAAGCTCAGAGATGGCTCCTGGCAGGACTCTGCAGGGTTCAGGCATTCCTAGGGATGAGGAAGTGTTCCTGGTGTTCAGTGAATCAGATATGGAACTTGGGTTTTCAGGTGAATTCCTCCTCAGACTCCAACAAGCAGAGGGGGAGCCCAGAATGACTTGCTGGGCTGGAAATTACTTCCTTTGTGCAGGGAAGCCCTGCCCCTGGTGAGCCAGACAGGGTGGTTCCCACCCCAGCCAGGTGTGTGCAAGCTTGAGCCAGGAGCACAGGGGCTCCTGCTCCTGCAGAGCTGAAGCTTGCTGGCTTTCCACACTCACTTCAAAGTGCTGGGATCCTGGGGCCATCTCTGGGCGCCTCCTGAAGACACAAAGGTGTGTCTGAAGGGCGTCATTAGCACAGGACAGCTGCGAGGAGGCACCTACCTTGCACTGCCTCTGGTGCTGGCTACCTGCCACCTCATCTCTCTGAGTCAAGTGCAGCAAGCAGGTGTTTCTTGAAGTCATGCCAGAGGCAAACTCCTGCCATAATCAGGCTCCATTTCACTCACTCAGTGCCTGTAATGAGGGCACCCTTTGAAGTTATAAATGAGTGTGGTGGCTGCAGCCCAGCATGTGCCTGGAGCCATCAAAATGAAGAAGCTCTTGGGAAGCCTCTGCAAAACCCCACTCAGACTTCTCTGCTGGTGCAGGTTGGGAGTTCAGAGTTGTTGCTCTAATGGCTCTGTGGAGAGAAGTCAGCCAGCTAGCCATGGCACTGGTGGGCCCTTGGTGTGTGCAGGGACCTGTGTGTCCCTGGTGAGTCCTGGGTGGACAAGGCTAGAGCAGTTGGAGCTCCTCATCAAGGTCTACCTAATATATCATCGTTTTTTTTGTCTAGCACCTTGAGTGTTTTGCTGCCAAACCCCTTTGTAAAGCAGTGGAAAGTGAGCATCCAGTTGTGTCTTTGATCAGCTTTCTCTGCTGATGACAAAGTAACTCTGAGTGGGCTTTTTCTGGCTCCTTTCTGGCAGCATTTCTGAAGGGGCTGTGGCTTGTCAGCACAGGTGGCACACTTGCAGATCCTTTGCGGATTCGCCTTGGCATGACCAGGGCCTGGAGCACCTTGCAAGCACAAGTCCAGCTGCTGTCCTGTCCTGGCCATGGCCATCAGGATGTGGTGTGATAAATCCCCAGCTTTGCCTTCCTTTACCTTCTCGCCGTTATCTCCAAGAGGGAGCAAGGAGAGGCAGACCAAAGGCAGGGCTGTGAAGCTGGGCATGCCTGGCCAGTTGTATCCTCATGTGAGAGAGAGCAAGGGGTCACCAGAGCAGAGTGTGAACTGTGCCTGCACGCAGCTCTCTGCAACGAACCTCGGTGGGGCCTCCTCGCTGACTGTCCCTGTGGGGTTTGCTCCACAGACACGAAAGCCACACCTGGAGCTTGGAGCGGACAGAGAGCCTGACTTCAGACTCCCAGTCTGGGATAATGCTGTCCTCGGTGGGAACCAGCAAATGCAACAGCCCGGCCTGCGTGGAGGCGCGGGCGCGCCGCGGGGCTGCCTTCTGCATCGAGGACTCGCGGAGGCCAACCACGCAGTACCGCGACTCCGTGGACTCCCTGCGGGACTCACCCCACAGCGAGAGGTCAGAATCATAGGAGCATAGAATCACTAAGGTTGGAAAAGACCTCAAAGATCATCAAGTCCAACCTGTCACCCAGCACCTCATGACTAACTAAACCATGGCCTCAAGTGCCACGTCCAATCCCCCCTTGAACACCTCCATGGACGGTGACTCCACCACCTCCCTGGGCAGCACATTCCAATGGCAAATTAATCTTTCTATAAAGAACTTCTTCCTAACATCCAACCTAAACCTGCCCTGGCACAGCTTAAGACTGTGTCCTCTTGTTCTGGTGCTGATTGCCTGCGAGAAGAGACCAACCCCCTCCTGGCTACAACCTCCCTTCAGGGAGTTGTAGACAGCAAGAAGGTCTCCCCTGAGCCTCCTCTTCTCCAGGCTAAGCAACCCCAGCTCCCTCAGCCTCTCCTCCCAGGGCTGTGCTCCAGACCCCTCCCCAGCTTTGTTGCCCTTCTCTGGACACCTTCAAGAGTCTCAGCGTTCTTCTTAAATTGAGGAGCCCAGAACTGGACTCAAGGTGTGGCCTAACCAGTGCTGAGCACAGGGCACAATGACTTCCCTGCTCCTGCTGGCCACACTATTTCTGATGCAGGCCAGGATGCCATTTGCCTTCTTGGCCACCTGGGCACTGCCTGGCATCAAAAGCCTGTCCCTCTGCCCGGCCCCACAGCCTGGTAGCACTGGAGGGACACCAGCTCCAGTCCTACCAGAGCAAGCTGCTACCCCAGGAGGCCACCCTTGCAGGGGGAGCAGCAAGCACTGTGCCCTCCTTGCTGAGTGGGAACATGGATGTGGGGCACAGGGAGGAGAGGAGCAGAAAGTACCTGGCTGCAGTCAGCAAGTGGTGAGCAACAACTGTCTGGGAGCACATCCTGGGCAGCTGGTTGCGCTGGCAGCTCAAAGAGAGTCTGGCCCCCAGGCATAAGGGGAAGAGATGTGAGTCCTCAGTGAAGTGGTGGGGTGGTGTATGTGGGCAAAGCCTGCAGACAGGGCTTTGCATGACCTCTTCTGAGGAGCACGACTGCAGTCCTGAAATGCCACCAGCCAGTGCCAGGCAGCAACAGTTGGCCTCTTCTTGGATCTGGTTCCTCATGGTGGAGAAGGACACCTCTGCCCTGGCTCCAGCCCATTGTGGGCAACCATGGGTGACCCTGGGTGCCCATGTGCCCGTTTTGGGGCAGTTACACTTCAAAAGAGTGGGGATGGAGACACAGAAAGAAAGGCAGCACCTCCTGCTCTCTAGTTGCTGTCCCCAGCCCACACAGGCGGGCCGACCCAGCTTGTGCAGCCACCTCTCATGCAGGTGAAAAGGCAGCGGATGAGCCAAGGGAGCCTGGGCAGCCTGAAAGGAGTGGAGACACCAGTTAGGTGTTGAGAGGAAGCCAGATCTGCTCCTTAGCAAGGGCTGATGCCAGAGGAAGGGCTGTTTGGAGAGGGCCTAGGCCAGGTCTGAGCTGCCACCCTGGTGTTGTCACTTCAGTAGAAGAAAGCAAGAGGTGCCTTTTGAGACCCAAGATTCTTGCTGAGTCAGAGGAAGCCATTCCCAGGCTTTCCCCACCTGTTGCCTGAGCACTGTGAAGGTGTTTTGGGCACCTTCCTCAGAGATAAGCCAGACAAGTCTGGAGGGAAGAGAAAGCAGCTGGCATGCAGCTGGCAGGCAGGAGAGTCTTGACTTAGCCTGCTGAGAGAGACTGCAGGGTGGGATTGCTCTCCCAGTTCCTTGAAGAGAGGCAGTCCTGGGGTACATGGTGCATGGTGCACAGGCACCTGCTGGAGCCTGAGCACAGTGGTGCAGAGTCCCTCCCCCTGGTTCCCCAGGAGATGCTGAGCTGCAGCACCAGGTGCTCTGGAGGCCTTGGGGGTGGCTGCGGCGGGCATGGGGCCGCGCGAAGGCGCAGCTGGAGGCTGCGGGGTGGCGCCGTGTCCACAGGAGGTGTCTCTGTCTGCAGGTACGTGTCGGCGCTGACCACCCCAGCACGCCTGTCGCCCGTCGACTTCCACTACTCGATGGCCACGCAGGTGCCCACCTTCGAGATCACCTCTCCCAACTCGGCGCACGCCGTGTCCCTGCCGCCGGCGGCCCCCATCAGCTTCCGCGTGGAGGAACAGCAGCCCCTCCTGCGGCGCTACCAGCTCCCCTGCCAGGATGCGCAGCGCTACGACAGCTACTACCAAAGGAAGACCTACCTGAACGACAGCATGGGCAGCCTGCCCTCCAGCCCCTTCCGCATCACGGAGGACGACGAGTACGAGACGACGCAGGAGTATGTCACCGCGCTAGAGCAGCCAAAGAAAACAGCCAGCAGCAACAGGCGGTGGAAAAAGTCCAAACTGAACGGGCACATCCCCCACAGGGCCAGAGCCGTGCGGGACTCCTTCTCCTTCAGCAGCGCCTCTTACAGCGAGTCTGACGAGGAGCTGGTGGCCGAGAGCACCCCGTTCCTCGGCGCTCAGAACACTGAGGCGGCACACACGGAGTCGCCGCCGCACCGGCCGGGCGAGGGCCGGACTCACTACGCCTGCCGCAGGCACAGCGCCCACGGCGAGGGCGGGCGCGGCAGCCTGGCGCACACCGTGCCCAAACCCGACCCGGACCCTCTCTAAAGCACCTTCCAGACCTTGAGCGCCCCGCAGACGGAACCTGCATGGAGAAGGCTGAGGAGGGAGACGAGACAAAACAAAAACCACACACACACACACACACACACACGCACACACACAAAACAACAACAAAAAACCACAAACAAAACAAAAATAAATATTTTTATTTTATATAAAAAGGGGGGGGGGGGAGGGGAAGGGGGGGGAAGAAAGAAAGAAAGAAAAAAAAAACAAACAAAAAAAACACCAAAAAACCCAAACGACAACAACAAAAAATTATAAACAAATAATAAAAAAAATGTTTTATTTTTCATTTTAGCAAAAGTTGTCTTACAATAGCTACCGACAGTGACTCTTTTTTATAGGGATTCTCTATTTATATGTAATGTCTTGATTTACAGCTTCCAAGGAAAAAAAAAAAAAGGAAAAGAAAAAAAAAACACACCAAAAAAAAAAAAGAAGAAGAAGAAGAAAAGAAAACAAACAATAAAGTTACACACACACACACACACAAAAAACAAAGTGGGCCAACTTTTGACTACTTCAAAAAGAAACAAAACTAGAAAACAAAACTCTCGTGGTGCCTTTTTGCTGTACGCTAGTGCTGGGATTCATGCCGAGGATTCTGTTTCAGTAGCATTTTTAAGGTCATGGATTAGTTTTGGTTGGTCGGTTGGTTTGGTTTGGTTTACTTTGGGAGGCAACCTGTTCACCAAGGGTGCTCGGGAGAAAGCAGCCTCGCCACCTCGCCCCTCCCCCCACCCCACCCCACTCCCCCCCCCCGCCCTGCTACCAATGATCTTATTCTTTAAGGCATTGTTTAAACACACATCCGGGACCTGAGCGGGAGCATTTCCATTGTGTGGAAAGGGGTCTGTCGTTCCCTAGGAAGGGGTCTGCCTTGCCCTGGGAAGAGGATCTGCCTTGCCGTGGAAAGGGGTCTGTCGTTCCCTAGGAAGGGGTCTGCCTTGCCCTGGGAAGAGGATCTGCCTTGCCCTAGGAAGGGGTCTGCCTTGCCCTGGGAAGAGGATCTGCCTTGCCCTAGAAAGGGGTCTGCCTTGCCCTGGGAAGAGGATCTGCCTTGCCCTGGGAAGAGGATCTGTCTTGCCCTGGAAAGAAGGTCTGCCTTGCCCTGGAAAGGGGATCTGTCTTGCCCTGTCAAATACTCCTCTTTTTGCTGCCACCAGGAGAAGCAGCAGCAGCAGGCCGCGTGGGTCAGAAGGGGAATCAATCCAAATAGCGCAGCAGCAGCCCCTACAGTAAAGCGCTCAGCCTGTGGCCACTGCTCCTGTGGGTCTAAAGGTGGAGTGGCACAGGTCTGTGGTCAGGCAAGGCAGACACCCGCTGGTGCAGCAATGCTCAGCTAGGCAGGGTCGAATCCAGCCCACTGAAGCCAGCCATGGCAGGGGTGCGGTGCCCTGGCAGCACGGTGGTCTCACCGGCGTGGTCTCCGCTAGGCTGCAGTGCCCCAGGGCTGCACCAGTGCTGTGCTGGGACCCAGCAGTATAACCACAGTCTGGCGGCGGTGCCACGGTACCGTGGGGCTGCCACGTCCCCCCAGTGCCTTGCTGGGCTGCGCTTCAGGTGCTGCTGGAGGGTGACCCGGTGGCGCAGCGCAGCCGTGGCTCAGCCTGGACACTGTGCCAGGCAGCTGCCGGACGTGCTGCCCCAGGGGCTGGCAGGAGCCCCTGCGCCGGCTGGGCAGGGCCGGGCGGGGCAGAAGAGGGGGCAGGGTGTGCCGCGCCCCGCCCTGCCCCGCCCCGTGCAGACACTTGTCACCTTGGCGGCTCGGGACGCACTGCTGCTGAGCGAGCCGGGAGCAGCTCTGGCCCTCGGCTCCGTGGCGCAGACCCAGTGCCGTGAGCGCGGGCAGCGGAGCATCCCCCGCGGAAGTGCCCCTGGCTCCCCAGTCCTCCGCAGCAAACCCTGTTTACATTGTAGCCTGACTTCTTTTCTTTTGGTATTTTTACTCCTGCATGTCCTTTGCATTTCAGATACTGTAGATTGGATGCATGGTGAAGCTGTGACTGAGAAGATAATAACAACAACTGACAGTGTATTCCATTTAACTTTTAGCAATAAAGTAACTAAACCCTTCTCTTCCTCACCCTCCTGGGGTCCGGTAGACAACTCTGCTCCTTTGTCATGAGATGATTGTCCAAGTTTGCTCTGAATGTCAGAACTCTTCGACTGTTGAACACTTGAACATTTTTTACATGATAAATAAAATAAGAAGGAACAAGCCGTGGGCTGCGTTGATCTCGGGCGGTCTGAGGGGCCGGTGGGGAGCTGTGAACAGGCACATCACAGCATGGGGGAGGTCACAGCTGGAGGT